>NW_005843392.1:138613-170639 GCF_000455745.1 Alligator sinensis | reverse complement strand
AATTGTTTTCAGAGTCCAAAGGCATTTTAAACATTTGGCTAAGGGTGCAGAGTGTTGGAGTCATTGTGCTAGTTTGGCCCTGGCCCACATTGGGGGTATTTGGGGGTTAAGCACCCTACACACAGTGCAAGACAGATGGTGGGTCCTGCCCCTCCCGGAATATTAGGGGCAGACAGCATGGATACAGATCCCTGCTCAGCTCCCAGGTTAGTGTGGATGCTGACAGTGCCATGGTCTTCCCTTCTTACCCTGTACTGTGGGGTATGGCTATCTACAGTCCCCTAAATCTTCTCTTACGACTGGGGAGCCCTCCAGTGTGTATTACACTTTATAGACCCACCAGCCCTCAGAAACCTCCATTGGAAATCCCCAGTTGAAACCATGCCAGAGAAAGCCCAGCCCTTGGACCTGGTTCCTCTGGATCCATTCACCTAGATGTTTTATACTGATATAGTATTGCAAGGAGCATGCACTCACCAGCTCTTCTTTATTCTCAAAGGTGAGCAGGAAGGCAGTTTGAGAAATGCAGGAAGATTTACACTGTTCCCAAGTTCCTTTTTCAGGAGAAAAGAGATAGGACCTGTCCTCATGGGAAATCCACCGTGCTGGACACTTCTCCCCTGGAACAAACACACACCACAGATCAGTTGTCCCCACCCCCCCTCTCCTCTATGCTGGAGACATTGCTGTCAGAACCAGAGGGATGTCATGCCTGGCTTATTCCTTTACCCTCTATCTGGGGAAAGGAGCTGACGTCTTTTCCCCAGTACTGAGATGTGGGCAAGACCCAGGAACATGAGGCCCTGCCTGACAGGATCCAGCCTCAAAGTGAGATCAGGACAGTAATGACTGCTGGGGTTTGGGAAGTGGTTTTTGCTTCCTTGAAGGATTCTGAGAGGCCAAACAATTTTCCTGTCCTACAGCTGGATAAAGGCAAAATCCTGGGTATTTTCATCCCAGAACCACACTTTATTCTGTGTTGGGTCATTCAAAGGCTCCCACACTTTGAAAGTTTTCTGTTTAAATATTTACCTGTTTTAACATTTTTTCCCCCTAATCCTCCTTAATTCAAATGACACTTTATTTACACCCTGAAGGCCAAATCTTTTTTTTTTTTTTTATTTAATGTAATATCAAAACTTTTCTTTTGAACAAGGTTGCAACATTTTTTCCAACATTTCTTTGAATGTGAGAAGTTTGTAGCCATAATTCTGTGATCCTTACACAGAAACACTTTGTTGAATTGCAGTGGATCTGCATTTCCAGAGTAGAAAGTGGGCGGCCAGAAACTCTCTAGGGAAGCTCCACCATCTCCTATTGAGTGCATTGCCATCTTCAGGGCCAGGGTTAGGGCCACAGCTCAGGCTAGGTGGGAGGAAATCCATCCCCAGATGAATCTTTGGATTCTCTCAAGCTGAGAACAACAGAGAAGTGGAGTGAGTCAGGCGGGATGCAGGACAGTGAGGGCTCCATGTTCCTTACTCCTCCCTACAAGTGGGACCTCAATAAAACATCTCTCTGAGATTGTGAACATGCTGAAGGACAGGAGACATAAATGCAAAATATCCAGTCTCAAAAGATTGGAAAGCTGGGCTAACGCTAAATGGATGACGTTCAGTGCTGACAAGTGCAAGGTGCTATATTTTGGGAATACAAATAAAAAATCTAAATATAAAGTGGGTGACACCTGGGTGGATGGCAGCACTATGGAGAAGGCTCTGGGAGTCTAGGTAGATCACACACTCAGGATGAGTCTGCAGTGTGGTGCAGCTCCACAAATGGCAAATGTGGTTTACAGATGCATCAATAGAAGAATTAGGTACAAGACATGGGAAGTGATAGTGTCTTGACTCGGCACCGGTTAGGCCACTGGTTAGGGTATTGTGTGCAGATTTGGGCTTCACATTTTAAGAAGGATGTGGAGAAGTTAGAGGGTTCCAGAGACAGGCAACAAAGATGATGAAGGGGTTGGAAAACAAGTCATACAAGGAGAGGCCAAGGGAACTAGACATGCTCAGTTTGCAGAAAAGGCATTTAAGAGGGGACATGTTAGCAGTCTTCAGATACCTGAAAGGCTGTCACAAAGCAGGGAAACAACTTGTCTGTCTTGCTGGAAAGAGGAGGAGGCTGTGAAGCAACAGCTTGAAGTTGCAGAAAAATAGGTTTAGATTGGATATAAGGAAAGTCTTCTTCATTTAAAACAGTGAGACAGTGGAATATACTGCCAAAGGAGGTCATGGACTCTCAGTCACTGGAGTTATTTAAGAACTTGGGCAGTCACTGGTAGGGTATGATAGAGGCATAGCTAGACCTAGGTTCAAGTATACTCATTCCCCATGCTTGTGGGCTTTGCTGGTTGCCATATGGGGCTGGGAGGGATGCCTTCCTCAGAGACATTAGCTGCTGACTGGAATCAAGGCTGAGGATTTGGACTGCAAAGTGCCAGTGGTGCTGCTGGGACTTAAAGCTGGAGGTTGCTGGCTGGAGGGTCTTTCCCCTCCTCTCAAGGTCAGATGGATCACCATATCTGGGATCAGGAAGGAAAATGTTTACAGACTGGGCACGGGGTGGTTTGCTTTCCTCTGAAGCAGGGGCCATGACCCTCTTGCTGGGGATCTCTTCAGCATGTATAAATAACATTAGAGGAACAGGACATTGGCTTCTGTGGCCCTCTGCTTTATCTGTGCAAGGTTAGGGTGTTAAACCTAGTGCTTGTGTCAGGGTTGACAGCATAGTTTGCTAAGAGGTTAGACAAGGGATTTGTATAGGATGGTTTGGACAGGGGATGATGCTACCTCAGACAGGGGGGTTAGACTACATGACCAAAGGAGGTCCCTTTCCACCCTAGTTCTCCATTTTTAAAGCTCAACAGTATATTTAAGGAAGACAAAACTCCGCAGTAAAAGGACGGACTCCCAAATAAGTCTGGATCTTACCTGAGTGCGTGCATCTCCTGCTATTTCATCATTTACCTGTATCACGAGGCTGTTCCTCTGGCGTTCCTGAAAAGCCTGGCTTCTGGCCATGGCAGGATGTCAACAGCTGGGTGTTATTTCCCTTCTTTCGGCCTAGCTCTCGGCCCAGCTCGCTGACTGAAATTTCAGAAGATCACAACATTGTTACAACAGAGTTTCACAGATCCAACATTCTCTGACTGCAGTGACACAAAGGACCTGATTGTACTAATACAACAAAGAATTACTACTTGCAGAATTTTTTTCCTATCCAGCATTTTTTCCACTGGGGGAAATAATGGTTATTTCTCAATTGTAAGCCCTTCTGCAGAGCACTTCCATTTTGAGATCACACGTGCTGGAACTGTGGCAGGATGGCAATGGAAACCTGCCTGGTCTCCTGCTAACTCACCTTGCCGCATGCTTCCCTGCAATTTTCTGTCCAAATAGTTTGGCCTTAAACTGCATATTTGGAGGGTGCCACAAGGACCCAGGGCAGTTGATGTTGAGCTACCTACTGGCCATCCCTCCTTCCCTTCAGCCAAGTACATGCAGATCACCCTACATCTTTCTCCATATACTGCTCTCAGCCCTCTGACTGACATGCTTGGTGCATCATGGAAGTCAAATGACTTTAGTTGCATCACTGGAGATTTAGTGCAACACGGGCAACCAGCAATGGGGGCCCTGCTCTGTTACCGAGAGAGTGATAAATTGAGGACTGTGCCTCAACTGAGGCCGGAAGAGGTAGTCTGTGAGCTACAGGAGCAGATCTAGAGGGGTGCACTCGTGCACTTACACCTCCTTTTGAACTGTGCTCGACCCAACATTTAAAACCAACTTCCTGGCAGTGGCAACAGAATTTCTAATTAGGCAGTGTTGCCTAATTAGGCACTTGACTTCCTGGTTTATTATAATCTACCTGATCCTTTCTAAATATTTTGTTCTAGAAGTGTTAAGGACACTCTCTTCTTTTTACTGGTCCTGATGACCACTCAAGTTAGTCCCTGTGGGTGCTTTTCCACATACTCGGCATTTAGTCACAAAAAATGTTCCTGGTTTAATTGTGTTTCTTAGATTAAGATGGCTAAATAAGTAACACGGGCATGATTTACCACACAATGTCTTATTATGCTATAACTAGTAAAATGCACCAGGGGTCACATCAGAACAATTTTACTCTCCTGCCCTTTCAGTACTAGTTTACTGGCAGGTGGCCTCTTAGGACAAGAAATGCCCAGCATGACAGACAATGAGGGGCCCTGCTCTGGGCCCTGGAAGCTCACACATGAGGAAGGGCTGCAAGGCCTGCTCAGAGGGCAGTAGTCGCTCACACTTACCCTGGCCATTGTAGACTCTGAGTCCTATCATCAAAAGCAGGCACAGCACCTGGGCCCCTAGCGCCAGTGCAAGGGGCAGCCAAGAAGACGATGCCCTGGGAGACACTGACCCAAAAAGGGAAAGAAATGAACAGGAAGGTGATGAAAACAAACCACTTCTTACCCAAGAATTCAGGTCAGTCTGGAGCTCACGGGAACATTTCCAGCCTTAGAGCAGGACCCCACACAGCCCAGGAGCAAACCGCTGAGCAGACAGGTGCAGGGAGAGGACAGAGAGGAAGGGCTCTGCCAGCACCCAGGGCAGAGGTGCAGGTCAGGGGGCAATTCTGCTGCCCAGTGGGGAGGGGAGGGGGATGGCATCTCACCTCCTGGCTCCCCTCCCTGCAGCTGCTACTGCTGTGCCTGGTGCTGCAGCATCAATGGTCTGTGGCTGCTGCCCTGGGGCCTGGCAGGGGTATAGGTTTGCCAGGGGATGCCCCTGGTGTGCTCCCTCCTCCCCCAGGTGTGGGGCTGTGCCTCCCATGGCGAAGCCTCTGGGGTGGGGCAGAGAGGGTCCTCCCTCCCCCTCCACTGAGACACACTGCTTGGCATGGGGCTCTGCCTGCCCAGCTCCTCCAGGTGGGTGGTGCAGGGCTACCCTTGTCATGACCAGGACTCCTGTAGGGAGGGGTCATCCCGGTCCCCCCTCTAAGTCAGCACCCAGGGCTGGTGCCTCACACATCCACCCTGAGTTACACTGTTGGGAATGGAGACCAAGGAAGCCAGGAAGCTGGGAGAACGTCTGGGCAGATGTGTGAGGGAGGTGCCAGAGCTGGAAGACAAGCATGTCCTGCTCCTGGCAGCCCATGGGTAGGGCTGGGTCCTGCACCTGGCAATGGAAACTCTTAGGAAACAAATTTGCATGGGGAAGCCCCAGATACATCTCCCATGAGTGTCAAGTGCACTAGGGGGAAAGAACCAAGGCATCCTTTATGGGAAGGACAATAATGGGTTCAGTGGATTCAAAGCCTGTAATAGGTGATAGAGGAGGGCCCCAGGGCTACACTGTGAGGAGGAGCTGAGCTGCTGTAGTCATGTCCATCACTTTCGGGAACATACACTAAGAAAAAGGGAGCGAGTGACCAGCACTGAGGGAGGGAGCAAGGCTGTTTTCTTTCTATCGTGCTGTGATGTGACAGAGGGGAACTGGGAAAGCTGGGCTCTAATCCAAGCTGAGCTCATGTTTTTGCCCCACAGACCCCTTTACCCACATGGTACCTCTGTGCCCAGCAGGCAGATGAGTCTGTCTCTGCATCTTTGGAGAAGTTCCCAACCGGAGGTGTGATGAGAGGTCCTCCTGTCCCCTCGTTCCCAGTGGGGTCTAGCAGAGACGGGTAAGACTCGGCTGAAGTGCATTCAGGAGTGGGACTTGAGGAGGACTTACTAGATCTTTGAGCAACTTCAACGCTGAAATGTAGCGGCTTAGACTTACAGGTGGGAGGGAAAATTTTACCCATCATAAGAAAGAACATTATGATTTCAAACAGGTTTCTAGTCTGCATCTGGGCAAGGCAGGATGATTTTCAAAATATCTCATAAAATAGACAGAAGTGAGACTGAGAGACAGACAGACAGAAAAAAATCCCCCTGAAGTCGCAGCAACCTGGGCCTTCCCCTGGGACAGGAGAGACCGAGGATCTCAGACTATTCCCATCTCTGCACACAGCACCCGGTCGTCTGGAGATTTCAAGAACAAGGCAGTGATCTGCCATGGCCGGTGCCATGAATAAGGACAGGGCTCCTTAGTGCCACTTTTAGCACTTCCCCAACATTTCTCCCTGATGCTCTCCAAGCCCATTACACATCACTATATCCCAAGAAGCTGGCTGCCATCTGCTCTTTTCTCCACATTTCCCCTTGTGGACGCTCCCTCAGCCAGCGGCAGAGACTGTCACAGCACTGCTCCACCCTGCCCGCCCAGGCAAGAATCCAGCTTCTCCATGTGCTCCCCAGGACGACTTTTCTCCGGAGGAACAAAACTGCCTTCAGCTACAACAGGTCCCACAACTGACCCCAGCTGGGTGACAAATCTCTCGGCTTACACTCCCAAAAAATAAACCAGCTAAACCCTCCTCACAGCCCTGCTGTCTATATCTTTCTTATTTAGTTAGTCCACCCTGCCTTCTCCTACAGCAGTCCCAGCCCTGGGACACTACAGATGGGTAAGAAATGGCTGGAAGAGATTCAAGGGTGGGACGTGAGGAGGAACTGGGGACTGAGCAGCTCAGACCCTGCAGAGGAGCAGCGCAGACCCATGAGTGAGAGGGAAGCGGTCACCTGTCCTGAGAGACTGGTCATCTTTCCAAACCATGGCCCCATTCTGCCAAGGCAAAAGGGAGTGGGCTCTCATAACAGGGGAAGAGACAGAGAGAGAAACTCCTCCCTGAGGTGGCAGCAGCCTAGGTACTCCCAAGGGACATAAGGGAGTCAGACTGCTTGCGGACGTTAAAAATACACAAAGACCATTCTTTCACAGAGCTGGGTTGAGGTGATATGCTGCTTCTTCCAGTAAAGCACTTTTTTTTGTCTCCAAGAAACCACAAGCTCTGGCAGAACATGCCCATCTGGAAGCAGCTGCACCTGGTCAGTCAGTGCTTGGAGGAGGGCTGCACTGACCTGATGTAGCTGGTGCAAAAATCTGGGAGGTGAGGAGCCAGCAGAGGACACAGATGGAGATCTGTACAATCGGCTTTCAGCAGCACTCTCATTCCCTCCTCAATTCCCCACTCGCAGTACATGCACACATGAACTGAGACATGTGCCTGTGTATGGTCTGTGGTTACTGTTTGCCTGCTGATACTGTGGCTCCCTCAGTGAGTGGCAGGAGCTGTCGCTGTCATGTAGCAGTGCTGCCTCCAGCCATCCCAGAGCAAAGCTCCTGTATTTTTTCCATGCACACCCCAGGCAGCCTCCCCTCTGGCTGAACATGGTTCCCATCACCTATAACTGGTCCCAGAACTGACCCCAATCACAGGACAAAACCTTCCTCCTCCCAACACAGGACAGCTGAATCTTGCCTACTGCTATGTACTGATGTAGCTGTAACAGCCCCGGGGCCCTGCGGAAGCCATACCTGTGTGTGTCCCCAGGGCAGTGAGCAATGGCCGGTGATCAGGAGCAGAGTGCAGAGCGCTGCATCCCTGTGGCTGGTGCGCTGCGTGAGTGCAGGTGTGCACAGAGGCAGAAGCTCAGGGGTGTATGTGACTGAGGGTGGGGTTACAGTCACCCCAAGCTGCTTGAAGGGGCCCAGCTCTCCCAGGACAGTAAAATTGATGGCCTGTCCCCTGTCCCAGCACAAACCACACAGGAAGCCCTCGCTGCTGCTCTGAGATGTGCTGCTCCTGCACAAAGAGCACAGGGCTGGGACCTGCACTGGGTGGGTGACAGCTGAGGGGTGGGGTGGGGGATGCTGCACAGTCTGGGTGGGGGGTGTGATGAGAAATGGTGATGTTGCTAAACTCATGTGTGTGTCACATGGCTGCTCAACTGTGAACACAGCTTTTCTATGAAAAAAAAAAAAAGAGATGAGGTTTCAGCTCCGCAGTGGTGCCTAATAGACTTTAGCACACAGTGAAAACTCATTTCCATAGGAATCAGTCGCTCTGGCAAGTCAGATTCCCTCGGCCCCTTTGAAAACCCACCCCAGCGGCTGAGCAGGAAAAACTGGGCAGGATCTAGGAGCAATCTGAAGTTCAGAACCTGTGAAGGATGAGGGGATGGTGTGGCCTGAATATTTTCATTCCCAGAATAATGCCCAGTGTTACCACATGTGGTGAGCATGCCGGTAGCAGCCCGGCTTGATGGCTTGAAAGGGCTTTGACCTATTGATGGGACTTTCCCACCAATCAGGAGGTAATGAAAAAGAGGCTGCCCTGCCCCTGCCTGTGGTGAGGCGAGTAGCCTGGACTTGGGTGAGGACCCTACAGCCCCTCACCCTTTTTGCAATCTTGGGGTGGAGCCCCTGGAGGCTATAAAAGAACAGTGTGACCAGCACACAGACACACAACTGTGAGGGAGAGAGAAGAGGAATGATGGGTTAAATAAGAGCTGGGAGGAGCTGGCCAGTGGGTCAAATCCAGTGGCCCCAAAAAAGCCTGAAGACCCCTTTTTGTCACCGGATGAGGAGCAGTGAGTGACCACCTCCCAGCCCCACCGCTGAGAAGCAAGGAGCGGTGCACAGCCTAGTGCATGGGGTGGGACCCTGGGAGCTGTAGGAGGTGGCTCGGGTCTACAGCTCAGCAGTGCATGGGTGGCGCATGGGAGAGACCCTGGGAGCTGCATGAGCTACCAGTGGCCAGTGGGCCCAGAGGAAGCCAGAGGCAGTTGGAGCCATAGCAAGAAAGGCAGCAACTTGCTGGAAAAGAGAGGAGGAACCTTCAGCACAACCCCAGAGTCATGAGTTACCAGGGAAAATGACTCCCACATGGAAGGGTGAATGCAGCTGGGTTAGTAAGTCTGACACTTGCAGAGGAAGCCTAGAGGGACAGGGCTCCCCAAGTCTGAAGTTTTAGGTTACTAAGAAATATTTTGTCTGGGCTGGGTGGAAAGCCTAGAGGGCACTGGGGAAGCTTCTCCCCTCCCCCACGCAGCCACAGAAACGCAGCCAAGGCTCCAGAGCAGCCGGGACCTTGCTGTCCCTGTAAAGTTAACTTGGGTTCAAGGGTTCCTGTGTCTTATATTCTCTGAGAAGACACCTTATATTTTATGTTTATTGTCATCTACCTATGAATTGATAGAGTCTAAAGTTGTATCATTTATACTGAAATATTAATTTAATCATATGGGGCTGAGTGTTCATTTAAAATGGAAGTATAGAAATGTATATGTGTGGCAGTGCACCTTTGGGTGCCTGCCACTTTAAGGGCAGAGGCAGGCAGCTACCAGGTGCCTGCTGAGGGCGGCCCTTTTGGAACAGCAGGTACATAAACGCTGCAGAGAATCCCAGGAACAAGTGTAGCAAGCTGGTATTGAAGAGGTGGAGCTGGTGGTTCTGCTAAAGAAATAGGAATAATGTATGGTAAATATTGACCTGAGACAAATGCAGAAAGCATCATGTCACATCTAAGACAACTTGTTAAGGGAAAGCGGAAAAAGGCCTGTAGATGCATCTTTAAAAATATTTCCTAGAAACAGTTGTGCTTGCTGAAAAACAGTGAATGGGGTGGCTGGAGAAGAGAAAGCAGTAAATGAGGTGACAGGGCACAAGAGCAATAAGTGAAGGAGATGGCCATTGGCTCAAGGTCCTGTTCCTGGGAAACTGGGAAAGTAACAGCTCTTTTCCAAAGAAATGTCAAAAGTCATGTGTGCTGTCATAGAAATTAAGGATGCAAAAGCAACAGAAGGTGAACTAATGACTGGCACAGGGTCCCAGGGAAATGCTAAGGGGAAAACAACATATAGGGTGAAATGCCCAGGAGCTCTGTATAGGGTGAGGTGTCCACACTGTGTTGGAGCACGATGCACAGGGCTGGGGTGTCATCACTATCCGTATCATCTGCAGCTTTCTGAATGAATACCTCTTTCTGTGCATGGCAGTGGGGCTGCTGTAACTACTCCAACTATGCTCCATTTAACTCTTGCTCCTGCTCCTGAATCAGGTGACATGCAAATACAAACACAATGTCAGCTGGATTTTACAGTCAAATACATCATCCACAACCAGCTTTCCAGTACATGTATTAGCCCCAAGTTTGCTTTTCAAAAGGGCTTATGCTGCTATGCCTGGATATTGGGAGAAAGTGAGTAAAAAAGTACTTGATTTTTTTTCAAATTGAAGTGTGTTTTGGCATTTAACTGAATGCCAGGGTCCCAGCCTCCTGTCTCATTTCCCCGGTGGGGCAGCAGGCAGTGAGTTAGCTGCTAGGTGCCAGCTGCCTCACTGGTGGATCAGGTCAGAGGGATGGGCACTGCCCCTCCCCTGCAGCTCTTTTCAAGGCCTGTGTCCCTGTTTCAGGAGACAGGGCTCAGATCTACCTGCTGCCAGGGCAGGGAGACATTGTCCCTGCCCTAATAGCAGGCAGCCCCCTAGGACCAGGAGACAACTGCCTTCTGACCCAGTGATCCCTGCCAGCCCCTGGGATAGCACCCAGGGGAACCTGGAGATCCCTCTGGTGGTGGCAGGGACCTTCTACAGGGCTGCAAGGAACTGAGTGCTAATCTTCTCCCTAATCCCTGGATGTGTAGATGCCTGCCAAAAAACTCGTACTGCAGATTAGCCTACACCAGAATAAATCTGGGGTGGAGTTAGTGCATGTGTAGACATGCCCAGTGAAAAAGAAAAGGATGAAGGTATAGATTCTCAGTCACCCATGAGTGAGAGCAGGACTGAAGGGAGGAGGAGGAGCTACACAGCACCTTGGATCCTGCATGGTACAACTGCACTTATGCCTGCCAAAAAACTCGTACTGCAGATTAGCCTACACCAGAATAAATCTGGGGTGGAGTTAGTGCATGTGTAGACATGCCCAGTGAAAAAGAAAAGGATGAAGGTATAGATTCTCAGTCACCCATGAGTGAGAGCAGGACTGAAGGGAGGAGGAGGAGCTACACAGCACCTTGGATCCTGCATGGTACAACTGCACTTATGCTTGTCAGGATGCCAGGTGCATTAACAGGAGGTGGTTGGGTGAGGTATCCCTTGTGTTTCCTTCCCATCCAATGACTCTGTGATGGTTTTAGACCAGTTTCAGACAATCTGAGGTAGATGCCAACTGGAAACCCTTAGAAACAGCTGCTGCAAAGCCTTTGAAGAGAACACCCCAAAGTGCAGCGGATGTCATTAAGCGCACAGAGCTATCAGGGTCACTGGTGGGCTAGATTCCTGCACAGCACTTGATCAGAAGCAGACAGCAGTAAGCTCTAGAAGCCCTTCTTTACTGTGAAAACCTGCTACTTACTGAAGAGGAAAACACAGGTGTCTATAGAAGAAACACAGAAAAGATACAGAGCTAAAATCCTCAGAAATATGAATTTTGAATGATGACTGGAGGCCAAAGGAACCATCATTCCCAATTCACCATTATGAGAGAGTAGTAGCAGGTGTTGTATTTAAAGGAGAAAAACATGAGTAAGTTTGCATATTATAAGGACATGGATGCAGGGTCGCATGAGAGAAGGACTTTCTGGGTATGAAAGCAAGTGACAAGAAGAATGCAGAGGTGGGTGGTACGGGCTTCCAAGGTTGCACAGCTAAACATTTAGAACATCATAAGCAACTTGCAGTCAACCTTGGAAAATGTGTCAACTGGCTTCTCCTTTTTTGTAAGCAGGGTTTATTTCATGATGGTCAATGCTTACCAAATAATTTTGAATTTATATTTGATTCTATCCATACCTTTGCCTTCATGTTTCTGCCTTTTAGATGGATCAAGTTTCAGATCTGGATATGTTACCATGTAATTGCTCATGCCTGGTGGTGCTAGGGAGAGACAAATGATAGCCGGGGTTGGAGAAAGCTGAGTCAGCTGGGTGGCACTCACTGAGGAACTGATGGGTTTCTGAAACAGCCTGATGCCCTGACCTAGCCCTAGGAGGGGCTTAGCATGTTATATTCTGTAATTACATGGGAGGAAAACTCCACATTCAAAGTATGTTACGGTTGTAAAACCACCAAGTATTTATGTGACCCCAGACTTACTGCAGCCTACACAAGTTTAATTTAGCTCACCCGTGCAAACGCACCCTAATACAGTCATTATAGCATCACTCACTTTATTCCTACAAAGCTCAGGCTCTGGCATCATTCAGTGCACAGCTTGGATGTTGTTCAAGAAACAGCCATGTATTCAGAGAGTACGCAGAATACATGAAAGAGTCAGTATGACACATTATTGTCATAATTTCACATGCAGCCCCATTTCCTAACTGCTGCATTCTTCTGAAATCCTGTCCTGAGTATAGAATTCATTATTTGCTCCTGGGCTGTTCTGTGCTGTTCTCATTGCAGTGCCCTAGGCCAGGTCCAAAGAGCTATTTGGGATATTACAGAGTGAGGTGCCCAAGATCCCTTTCTGGATCTGTCCCCTTCCGCTTACAGACATTAGTGAATTTATCTTCACAACCCTCAGCATATTTCATACATTTGCTACATAGGGGACTGTGATACAGAGATAAAAGCTAAATCAGGAAAATGGTTTCGTAATCCTAGGTGTGCAATCCAAAGTTCCTGGTGTTCACATTTGCAGAGCACTTCCCTCTTTATAGTACTTGGTCAGTTCAAAGGCTGGCTCCCCAATGGCAGTCCTAAGTGCTCAGTACCTCTACAGGTTAGACCACAGGCTCTCACATCAGGTGCTCCAACAAGGAGGAAAACACAGGGAGTGGCAGTGAGTAAGAAAGGTCCAGTTTGTGGCATGTCCAGAATCACCCAGGAGCTCTGTGGTGAAGGAAGGAACAGAATCCAGTTCTCCATGGCAGCACCCAGCTGCCTCAAATACCAGTGTCCTTATTGTACTGGAAACCCCTGCCTCAAGCATTAGCAGAGCTACAAACAAGTGAAAACTGGGTCTTATCATGGGAACAGTCAGTCCTATTTTGCAATAGGGATGTCACCGGCTCTACCTATATTAGTGACAATTGTTTAACAATTTTCCCACCAAAAAAGGAGATTCTGTGAGAAAATGTGACTGTCTAGTGTCAATTTTGACAAAATGGCACTGCACTGTTTGTGGTAAGGGGCAGTGGGGAGGGGAGCATATGGAGAGGACATATTTCATTTCCAATAAATTTTTAGAACCAAAAGCACATTCCTCATGTTGAAATGTTGTTTTAAAAGCAAACTTATCTCTTCTAAAGTTCAACTCATTCCTTTTATAACAGCCTACTTGTTGTCTTCAAGAAACATTGCAACATACTGGGTGCATCTCCACATGCAATTAATGCGATGTGATAAATTCCAATACATTTTGTGCCAGAGAAAACTGCTCCCAGACATTTACTTGTGTGCTCAGGACCACAGCACTTTGAGTTAGGACGGAGCACCTCCTGGCTGGCAAAGGACATGTGCGAGGTCATCACTAGGCTCTGGGTGGCAGTTTTGGGCAGTGGAGGGACAGCCTGGGGCACAAGGGTGCTTCATTGTGGGACTAGGCGGCAGATGCCCCAGCCAGTCCTTGTCACCATCTACAATTGTGTTTCAGCAGACTTAATTAATTTACTGTGCCCTAATAGCAGCACACATGTAGACTGTGACTCTTTATTATGGAGCTAAGTAGTTAACTGCAGTAAAGTGGACATGTAAATGCACCCAGAGCTACTGGCTGGATCCAACATATATGGACCATTGAAATGATCAACGAGCTGCAAGGCTGTTCTGCATTGGCCTTCAAGGTTGAAGTTATCACCTGTGGCTAGAGCCAAATAGGGCTCCTTTTCCTACAGGCATCATACCAGAGAGACTATAGAGGAACAGAGTAATTCACCTACCTGTACTAGAGCTCTGCCTGGCTTGTACCAGTGTGAGGGGAGCAGAGTTACTGGGTCAGCATACAGAGAGAACGCATTTGCCCAAGGTTGCTCTGGCTGGTCGGGGTCAAGGCTTGTTCATAAAACCAGGTCAGATCCTCTGCTGGTGCCAATCAGCATCCTTCCACTGGAGCCCAAGGAGCTCTGACACCAGCACGAGGTCTGGCCCATTGTGCTATAAGGAGGTTGAAAAAATGTGAGTCTTGTTACTCACCTTGGGGACATGAATGTCTTTCAGATCAAAAGCTTCACCCATCTCCCAGATCGTGTCTTGTCTTTTTGAGAAGACACCACACCGCACTATGGGTTAAGTCTATACTGTGGTCTGTGATGTCTCCTCCTCACAAGGAGATGACCATTAACTTCTACCTGGTGACAACTGCTTCCAACTCAGTCCAGCTCCATGCTTCCTCCTCCCTGTGTCTGACAACCATTTCTACTCCCCACGGCCTTCCTATCCATATATTCACTGCAAAGACCTTGACAAGCAGTTTCCCTTGGCTCCCAGAACTGCCCCCCATCATTCCCCCACCTTGTGTTTTTCCAGATCCACCTGTTATCCTCCTTGGGCAGCACAGTCTAAACCAGGAAGTGAAATAGGATCAGTCACCTTCTGGGAGAGACGAACAGCACCTCACAGCCCCTCCTAGTCCTCCCACTCAAAGAATCCAGGCCCCGTACCTTTGCTTTTTCTGTACAGTTCAGGAGCGGGGGATGGTGATCTCTGAGCTGGAACACGAGAAGGGGCATCTGCCCTGCTCCTGTTCATGAGTCCCCATGAGAGGAAAGAGCACAGCGATGATTGGCTGGATGGGGATCCCTCTGTGATGCCACAGGAAACGCTCTCTCTGCTCCTCTGAAATGCTCCCTTCCCTAACACTGTTACAGAGCGGGGCTTTTATCTTTGCAGTATCAAAACATTTCTGGATAGAAGGGCTCGCTGCAAAGCTTCCATAGGGATGCTGAGACACTAAGCCTCTGCACAGAACAACCCTGCCCCAACCAAATCTTCCCAGACCCTCTGAAAGGCACAGTTCTCTTCACATCTCTTGGGAAAGCAAACAACTCCTTCTGACTTCACACGGAGCAGGTCTCCACAGATGTCCTTTCAGGAGGAGCTGAGAAGTGAGAAAGGGTAGGCAACCTGTGTGTTTTCTCTGCCAAGTGACCAGGTTTCCAATACACCCTTTTCAGGGTCTGTATTTCTCACTTCTGAAGGCACCTGAAGAGTCCAGCCATACTGGATTTTCCCTTTGAGCCCCAGCTCCTGGAGCTGTTGGAGTGGGTAAGAGGATCGGTCGTCCCTCGGACCAACATGAATCTTGACACTGGGAGGCGTACACATGAGGTTGATATCTTAACTCTGAAGGCACCAAAATACAAGGAATATCAGACCTACCCTTTTGGTAATTTTACATTTCATGATATTCAACTCAGGCTGGCTACTCTCAGCATGTGCAGTGTGCAGCTGTGACAGCCCACACACACCTTCTCTCTGTGCACGTCCCCATCTGGGGCGGCTTCTCCAGTTACGGCTTCCTCTCTAAGTGGTGAAATGCATGTCATCAAACAGAAAACAGTGGTGGTGCCCTTTTGAACTAAAACACCTTTGATGTGTTTTAATTCAAAAGCACACTGCCACCATTATCTCAGTGCTGATGTGCACATCACTTTTTATGCAAATGGTTGCACTGCAGTGCCAAAAGTACAAGCATGCGCGCAAATGCCCTTTGTCTCTATCTGCCACATTCATCTGCCTTAGTTTCTACTCCCAACACTGGCCTATCCATCCCTCCAGTCCAGATTTTGTTCTTCTCACTTTACTCCCTGTTGCTCCCTTTATCTTCTTCTCTTCCTCCTGTTCTCTTTCAGACTCCTTCGCTCCTTCCCTTTTGTGAGACCTGTGCTGAGGTAGCAGAATGCAAATGCCCTGAAGAGCAAGCCAATGGATTGGCTACAAGGGGCTCTGATGTCATAATACCACCAGGAACCTTAGTGAGTTTTGTGTTCAAAGCTCTGACCCAGCATGACCAGGGGACTCAGACACCCCTAGTGACAAGTATGGGTGGGCTGGACCCTCATGTGGATCATGCTGAAGCTGTTTTATAATTGTCAAGGGGGGCCCAAACATTGGAGAATGAGAAGTCCTACACAAGGGCAGTTTCTTGAAGCTCCTTCACTCAGCTATTACCGAGTCCAGCCCTCTTGACTTTTTAATAGCTGGGAATGGTGAAGATTACATGGATTTGAACAACACACTGCTGTACCTTTGCTGCAAGATTGTAAAAGGCGATGGAACTGATCTTGATGCCGGGGCAGCGATGGGTCTGGAGAATTACCCACTAGCCTCTGTCTTCAGTCAACTGGATGTCACTCTGGGAGACCATCTCATCAGCCAAAGCAGCAACTGTTACCCTTACCAAGCTTTCATCAAATCAGTTCTCAACTACAGCGACGACACCCTCGCCACCCAATTTTCTGCTGGCCTGTTTTACAAAGATACCCATGGACATCATGAAACGGTCGCACGGGATGGTGCTAAACAGGGGTTTCGGAGACAGGCAAACCTGACAGACTGGAGCAAAAAGATGTAGCTGCTTGGTCATCTCCATAGCGATTTGTTTTTTCAAGAAAAACTGTTGCTGAATGGTTTGGATGTGAAAATTAAGCTGACACGCAGCAAAGATGCCTTTCACTTGATGAGCACCGCAGCGGCTCACCCATGTAAACTAAAAATCACATCTGCCTCACTTTGTGAAAAAAGTGAAGGTAGCCCCGGGCATCCAACTGGGTCATGTGGAAGCCTTGCTTACGGCCAACGCTAAATACCCCATAGACCGCGTGGGTACGAAAGTGTTTAGCATTCGTTTCGGCAGCCAAGTCAGCAACCAGAAGAATCTGTTTCTGGGGCAGTTGCCCAAACTCATCATCATCAGGTTTGTGGATAATGATGCCTTTAGCGGGAATTATGCTAAGAACCCCTTTAACTTTAAACATTACAATATTAATTTTGTGGTCCTCTACATCGATGGAGAACAAACCCTGACAAAGCCCCTACAACCAGATTTTGAGAATGGTAACTGCGTGAGAGAATACATGCAGTGGGTACAGACAGCTGGTAAACGTACGAAAGACCGGGCCCTGATAATCAACCGTGAGGAGTTTGCTCTGGGGTACGCCTTATTTGCCTTTGACCTGTCTCCTGATCAGGAGTGTGCTGATCATTATTCGCTGATTAAAACTGGGAACCTGAGAGCAGAAAGATGCTTTGCTGCGACTTTGCCTACCACAGTTAACATGATCGTGTACGGGGTCTTTGACAATGTCATAGAAATAAATCAGAAGAAACGTCCTGTTTGACCACATGTGAAGATGGACACCAAACAGATCATCAGGGTTTTATCCTCAGACCCTTATGCCAAAGAAACTTTCTTAGACGTTTTCCCCTGCGCCTGGCTTCCTAAGACTCGACTGTCCAAAAGGCACCTGAGCTTGGTGGTCAACCCACACCCGCATAATCAACCCGGAGATCACTGGTTGGCTGTTTATCTGGAGGATCAGAACCGCGGAGAATTTTTTGACTCATATGGTCACCTGCAAACAGCGCTCTCTTTCCTCAAAGCATTATATTGTTTTTAAACAAGAACACCACTGACACTGTTTTTCAGAAAAAACAGTTACAAGACCCCCAGTCTGTCACCTGCGGATACCATTGTGTTTTTCCTACACCACCGTAGCAAGGGGTTATCATTTGAACAGATTTTAAAATTGTATTATTCTGATGATTTAGCACAAAATGATAGGGTGGTGATGCATTTTGTAAAAACTAAATATAAACATTTCCATGCTCAAAACATGTTTCAACGTGCTCCGACATGTATTTCTTCCTATGACTTTCACAAATGCTTTGTCTAAATAAAACACTCAGCTGATATTGTGTAAATAAAGCAGTTGTTATTTAAATGTATGTGTGTCTGTTTTCATTCAAAAAATCTCTATAGACAAAAAGTTTTTAGCAGTATAGAATCATTTATTTCAAAGCGTAAAACTTTACATGGAGAGCCAATGGCTTTTAGAGACAGTTTTTTGCTTCTTAGGTGGCGTTGTTGGTGTCTCTTGGTCTGAGGCAGATACTTTCAGGCATTCCAGATGATCACAATTCATGATGTTGCCCATAACAGAAGATGGTATGTTCAGCTCGGCCATGGCTTTCATAAAGATGTCCCAGGCTGTAGGCGGATGTTTAGTAGTCCCGGCGCGAGTCTGAAGGGTTCTCCGGACCAAGTCGATCATGTGAGAACCCTCGATGAGCATCTCTTTGTACACAAAACCCGCTTTGATCATCCCAAGAAGAAATATCCTTGTGGGGCTCAGCTTAGTGAGCAGTACTTTAGCATTTTTCCTGCTTTGGGCATGCACGTTATCCAATACTTTCTGAACGACTGTGTCGTGGTTTGTGGGGGTTTCTAGGGGGTATCCGGCTTCTAGGGGGGTCTGTTCCAGCAGAAACCGGGTTAATTTCCCTCTGTCCAGATCACCCTGCTTTATGTAGGTCAGATATTTCTGAAGCACGGCGGCATACAGTTTAGCCTAATCATATTCTGCTAACCCTGGTCTTTGGAGAATATCCCTCATTTCAGCATCCAATAAGTGGGTTGCCTCAGTTCTGATATTTTCCTGAGGTGGTGGGGGAGCCCTTAATTGTTCCAGTTCATGTTTGGGCACCAGGTAGATTTTTTCTGTGCGCTCCATCACCGGCTAGCCAAAAGCCCCCTAACCAGAAGAATAGCAAAATTTAAGAGAGGTCTGATAAATCCCCCAGACTGTTTCACCAGCTGTTTGTTTGTTTTTTAAGAGGCAAGCTTTTGTTACTTAGGTGTTTTATGATCCCGCATCTCTTTTTCAGCACACAAATTTGATGCGGTGTCAAAGGGATGTTTCCTTTTAAGGTGTTCAGAGCAATTTCTGAAATGGTCGCTACTAAATCATGAGAGGCCAAGCAGAGTATAGCTTTTCTCTGCTGTGGGGAGGATTAAAAAAGCAGTTTTAAGAAAGTCAAATTTCTTTTTACGCAGTTAGGCATGTTCCCCTTCCACCATCTCAACAGCTAAGAAGAGGCCGCCACTACATCATCTCTTTTTATTCCCACCTGCTGTTTTTTTTTAAAAGTGTAAGCAACCGGTTGGTCAGGAGGAAAAAGCCCGGTTCTTAATCTAAAAGCATCCTGGGTAGAAGCGTTTAAATCAACCACCAGATACCCGTAAAGTGTTTTAGTGGCATCCTCAAAAGCTTCTAGAAAGAACTGGACCTGACCCGGGTACATCTGCCACACCAGGGACACTATCTGTAGCTTATCCCTGGGGTTTTTAAACAAAACCAGGTATTTTGTGTTAAGGGCAATGGTGCAGCTCCTTTTCTCTTGACAGAAAACATCTTGAACTATTTACATAATGCTAAGATTCCCATGGTGCACGTACTTGGTAAAGGCTTTCTCAATTTTGCCGCTGTCACAGGTAGAGTCCATCAAATCATCTACCACAATCATATTTATATTAGGAGGAAACAAACAGTCGTCGGTGAGACTGTCCGGTAGACCCTCCACAAACTTGATAAAAGGATATTTACAAAGCAGTTCTTTATACAAAGGCTGCCAACAGCTATAGCACAGCACGATATTCTCAGGCACAACAGACAACATTTTATCAGCGTGATCCAAAAGGTTTTTTATAAAGTAACTTTTACCACAGTTCCTAGGGCCTGCCAAAATCACAGAAAAGGGGTGTTCCCATTGTGTATACATCTTTAAAAACCATAGAGGAGGCTGTTAAAGTTTTCTGTGAGGACCCTTTTGTCATAAACAACTTTCTGCATTTTTCTCAAGGTTTTGGTTTCTATCATCCACTTGCTTTTGTTCCTGATGATAGATAGAGCACTGTTGTATCACAATTGTCTTAGGGGTGTCCCCAGCAAGGTTTGCCCCATAATCTAGAACAAGATCTCTCAAGGTTTCAAAGTTGACTTTTTCACTTTTGGCTACATTCAGGGTAATCCCTTTCACCTTCAAGCAAACCTTTCCCCCGGACAACTTCTACCCGTAGGTTTTCGGACCTGCCGACACAAACTGATGTGTTCATCTGGTGGCATTTGGCTGGTGAGCGTGCCTAAATAATCACCTAGCGGGGGGTTCCAATCTCCCTTGTGGCTCACAAATATCACAGAATCTGTATTGTGGTACAGACACTATTCTTGCAAGCTGTCCAACAGCTCGTACAACTCTAAGCAGGCATAAGTGGTGGTGAAACAGGCTATAAAGATGTTTGTGTTACCAGAGACCGTGTAATGCTCTTTGGCATGTTTCCAAGACATGCAGGCTGCCTCATCATCAATAAAGTCGCAAGATGAAATTTCATAGGCAGGAGAAAAGAGGTAGCCAAAGAGTTCTTCGGGGTCTCTAAGGATGCTGGTGTTCGGCAAGTTGATTCTCTGACTGAATTTACCCCACAAAGAATTTAGAAACAATTTTGCTATTTGGTGCTTTGCAGGGTTGGGTTTGATATGCTCTGGGCGTAAGGTCATGCCTTCTTTTTGCAAGAAATTGGCCACATATCTCTCTCATTTTTCTTGGTCAGTACACCAAGCAGGTAGCCCGAGGCTTCCTGCTTCTGTCGGAGGTGCATTTTTATGTACCGTGAAAAAAGGCTGCTAGACTTCTCAGCAAAATGCCAAACTTCATAGATTTGAGCTACTCTGTACCCCTTGGCAATAGCTTTATTCAATTCTGGTGTGCACCACATGCCCAGGAGGGACCTTTCTTCATCAGTGCAGTCGCACTTTTGCTCTCTTGTTTCCACACAGATGTGGCACAGTGTGAACATGAGTTTCCCATTCACCCTAGTGGGTAGCACAGGAAAAAAAAGGCTTCACGGTGGGTACAGTTTCATCCTGACTATTCCAAAATAGCTTGACAGGGGTTGGAAATTGTCATGAATTATGACAATTGATATGATTATTTCAGGGTGTCCTGTTCGGTATTCCTTCATTTTGTTTATAAAGGTGTAAAGACTGGTAAAATTGTAATAGTGTATTTGTTCGCTGGGTTTAGTTTGGTAATATAGACAGATGGCATTAGTTCTCCCCCCAAAAAGAGCATCCCTAGGCACCAGTGGAGAAGGCAGCAGGGTTCTGCTTAAAAAATCTGCCAGCTCCCCATCTGTTTCTAACAGAGCCCTCCACTCGTGCTCCCAAATGGTCCTAACAGTAAACCCCTCTCTCTTGAGATAATCAGTCTTGTGCAATGCCTGATAATTCAGAAACCCAAAGGTGGTCCCCTTCAACGGGTTCTGGTCTTTCTCGTTGTAACAAGTGACACAACTTTGGAAAAAGCATCTGTTAAATTCAAATGCCATAGGTTCCCCATCAATGTTAGCCTCTCAGATAAGAGACTACTACAAATCTTGCTTATATGGTTCTCCCTATATCTGCAGTTACTCTCTGACTTTTTATCAAAAAGTATGATTACCTGTGCAAGTAAAACTTGATGATACAAGGAACCATAAAGCATAATTCACTGTTGATCAGCATCATTGGCAGTTCATATTGCCATGGGGGCTTTGGCCAGGTTAGGACAGAAAGCTGTGTAGGGGAAAATAAAAAAAAGGAAGTAAAATATTGCTCAAGTACAATTAGCAGAGAAAGGAAGTGATAAGATTGCTTAAAACATAATTCATAAAATAGCTGATGCTTTTGCTAATCTTGCAATTTTCAACCGTTAGTTGCAAAGATGTGTGGAAAGTACCCAAACCTTTGGGCAGAACCTATATCATGATTGGGTATATAAAGATGATCTCATGCAACTAAAATGTATAAGAACTTTTGTATTCCTTGTAAGGGGGGGGGAGAAGGAAGAGATTCCCTCCCCCCCTACAGCTGTAGCTCAATAAAGCTTCAACTATCCTGCTTCACAAAAAACGCAGAGTACATGTGTTTTTTCCACGACACCTGTACATGACCATGCAGACGGAGGCCAGCATGATGTATTGAAAAAGATCTATGCAGCATACTATGTTTTGGAGTTCACCATCTACTTTCACTCAGTCTACCCGCCGTGTCATTTTCATAATCTCATCCCTGTAGAGGCAGCAGGCCTCTTTCAAAATTTTTACGTCCTGCTGGCAATAATAAGCCAGCTACTTCTGCATATCAAAGGTCTTATCGTGGTTATTCTGATACCATTCTAAAAACTGTCCTTTCTCACCGGACATATTTTCAACACTGTAGTACTCCATCTTTGGGAGAGGCCCCACATCATTCTGGTTTTCTGCCGTGTGAAAAAAATGTAGGAAATAACCTTTGCATCCTTCAAACCCCATCTCCTGTGGGAGCCTGCTAAGATTCATTGGCAAAAAGTTTGAAGAATCTGTGAAACAGATGCCTACCCTGGTCACTTCAATGCCCTGAGAGATTAGTTTCATGCCCATGTTTTCCTTCAATAACTGGCTGACAATGAAGTAACCATCGTAGCCTTTGGTGCTGTGAGCTAGAAGGTGTAGTCCTTGAACTTTTTATCCATAAAGTCCTTAACAAAATCAGACAGACACTGTATGCCCTTAAACTCCCAAGTGCTTTCTGGCTTTTTGGGCTTAGCTTTACAAGCCTTTTTGGGGGTTTTGCCTGTGGCTTTCTGAGGGTTTTTTTTTTTTCCCCTATCTTTAGCTCCATTGCAAAAATATAGTTGGGCACATGCATCCCCGTCTCCCACCCCCAATCATAAAAAATGTACCCCTCGCCTTCTTCAGGCTCTTTAATCTGCCGCATAAAGCACCAGTGCTTGTTTACATCTGTGATTTTCCCATAACACTGTTTGCACTGCCGCCCTTTGCACTCATGCTTTTTGTCCACGTAAGATTTACACTCATCGCACAGAGTTTTAGTCAGACATTCAATCCGATTTTCAGAGGCCAAGGTCACGTGCCTTTCTAAGCACTCTTTGGAATGACAGAACAGCTTACAATTAGGGCACCTCTGTGTCCTGCCCACATTTTCAGAGCAGTTTGGGCTCAGGCAAAGACAACATTGGAACCTGCACATGTGGCTATGGCTATACAACGTCTGACAAAGATTGCAATAATTTCTCATGCCAAACACCTTTTTCACATCCAAAATACCATAATAATGCTCACCATGTAGCAGAAGAAAACAGGTGTCGGGGTATCTGGGTGTGTCCTGTGTTTTAAATGAACTTCACACAATTTTTTCCTTATGCATCACTATGTGAATGTTAACCTGCTCAAGGTCTTCAAACAAAGGTACCTGATGGAGCATAACCTTTTGATATTTAGATATGCCTAATTTCCTATGCAGGTCTTTGGCCCATCTAGCAGTTCGACATCTCTGGCCCCTCTGGTGAAAGGTCAGGTCTGGGTGGCTGAGGTACATTTGAGGGACCCTCTAAGAGGCTACCTAAATCATATTCTTCACTCCCTCTCTCTGGCTCCAGGGGTCCTGGTAAAGGGTCAGGACTGGAAGGAGGAGAAGTGTTTGAGGGATCCCTAAGGGATCTTTTTTATTTTAATTTTTTTTCCTCAACCAGTGTTTAGCCGTCCCCATGCTCCTCTTTAACCAGGCCCTTACTTTTTGCTCCACGAGCCACTTGCTGGTTCGCCACGCATTCTTACCCCCATGTTTACCATGACTTCCCCTCTTATGATACAGGCCATGACTGCTGTCCAAATTACACAGACTACCTCCTCTCTGAGTAAAATTTACCCTTTTGCTCTGGTAGTAATCATGATCTTTCAAAGCACTCTGCTCACTCTTTCTGAGAGGGGTACAGCCTGCCTCTACCACTCCAAATCCCCCTCTTTTTTTCACAATAATCATGATCTTTCAAAAAAGGAGAAAGACTCTCCTCTTTTTGGAAACTGTGTGAGCAATCAGTCCTGGATTTCTTATTCACGGGGTCCAGATCACCTATTTTGGGGGTGTGAATCCTTTTCTTTTTATATATGGTTTTCTCAGAGGTATGTGGCTTGTTTTCCTCTGAGGAATCATACCCTTCTGTTCTGTCCCGGTGGTCTTCTGATCCTTGGATGTTATGATCTGCAGGCTAAGCATTTCTTGGGTTTTTTGCTTGTGCTTTTAGAGGTCTCTGCCCAGGCCCCTGCTCTTCTTCAGGAGTGGTGCGTGTGATCACTTAGGAAATATAAAATGTACATCTCAGCATTGAGAATTCACTTTCCTCACACACTACAATTTTAAAATTTGCTTAACCCCTATACACAGCTTCTCCTCCCACAAGAAACACACAAAGTTTCAGAAGCTGATTTCAGAAAAATTACCTTTTACTACTGGATAAAAACATGACTGTATGTGCTTGTTCTGCTTTTCTATTTTAGAAGAAGAGGTTCTGTCTGAAAACAAACAGTTGTTATAACTTAGTGCGATTATAGCAACACTGCCACAAATAACCCAATCATTTTAAAATAATTTTTACCTTGCTGTGGTAAAATTGCATGGGGCTTCCCCTCTTGATAAGCTCTCTGTAATATCAATGAAATAATACAATAAGTAAGTCCTGTGTATTAAAAATTAAATAATAGATTAATGAAAATAGTGTATGTATAAAGTAAAATATAACTGTATTAAAATAGTCACCACTAAAAGACAACTCCACCCCTTTAGTCTAAAAACATGTGGAGATCTGGACATACCAGTCAGCTTTTTTTGTTTTTGTTTTTAATCTGGTTATCTTTATGATACACACCCGCCACCCCTATACCACACACAATCTGTGAGAATATATATTTTTAAATTCAGTTTTTATTTCCATCAAAAACTTTTATAATATTTACTGATTTATTTTGTTAAACCTTCTTCTAAGAAGTGTTTTTTTTATCATTTCCTATGACCATTTTGCCTTGTCGGTCTTATCTTTACAGCAGGCCTTTTGGTAAAAGATAACTCCTTTAGTCTTAAAACAGGAAGAGCTCTGAACACAATGGTCATCCTTTTTTTTTTTTTTTTTGTGGTCTGGTTTATCTTTATAACACACACCCCACCACCATGCCCCATACCATACAAAAACTGTGAGAATATATATTTTAAATTCAGTTTTTATTTCCATTAAAAACTTTTACAATATTTTACTAGTTTATTTTGTTACCCCTTCTCATAAGAAGGGTTTTTATCATTTCTAGTGGTCATTAAGCCTCATTGTTTTATCTTTACAAAAAACTCTATATGTATGTGATTAGAGAACCAAGACACTAAAGCAAATGCTAATCTACATTGGATGTAGAAAACTGTTGATGTGCTTTACAACCTCACGTTCCCCAGTCTCCCACCAAGATCAGCAAAAGATATAAGCCCCACCCATTTTAAACTGTTTGGTTTTTTTTCTAATCCCTTCTCTTAAACAGGGTTTTATAATCTCTAGTACCAATTAAGTGTTCAATATGGGGTATGAGTGTTTTATCTTCCTCAGTGATCAAATCATGAAGGACAGCATTAGGATCTCCTGCAGAATACACAGTGTTTAGAAGCTCTCTAACCTGAATTAAATGTTTCTCAGTAATTCTGAGAATGTTTCTGGCAAACCCAATGGCTATAACAGCTTTGAAAATGCTATCAAGACATAATTCCAGGCAAAGTTCCTGAATTATTTGATTTATGTATTCATCTAACCAAGTAATACATTCATGGGCTTCATGACTCGCTAAGGTCAAATGTGCAGCCCCAGCATAGGTCAAAAAGTCTCTTCTTCAAGGAGTATTTCATTATGCCATAAAAGGAAACACAAACAAGAGACTTCATGAAAACTTTACATTCACGACTTGTAACCGGATCTGTTGATTCAATGCCTACCTGTCTTCTGAACTCTTCAGCCTCATCCAGTCTTTGTTCTCTGCAGAAGCATACATTTCCTTCTTGTGTACTGCTGAGTAGGTTTTCTCATGTCATTAAAAAGGCTTCATCTAGCTGCAAAGGAATTCAAATAAAGGACTAAGTTATTTAGCTGCTGTTTAATCAGTCCTTAGCTACTTCCAAACACACACGTGCCATGAAGTGAACCCACACCACTACCTTCAAAACCCAAATGCCTCCACAACTATGCTCCAAGTCTCTAATCGGTCTCTCCTCTGCAATAACATCTACTTCACATGCAGGTTGTGGCACAAAGATACCACCTTCCAAATTCTCAATGTCTGCTTCAAGGGCCTGGGCCTCCTCCATTTGCCTATTCATTGGGTCTTCCCAAACAGGGTCAGGCGTCTCAAAGTGTCTTTGGGCTAGGAGCCGGGTCTCCTCCTCAAAACTATTTCTACAGTAACACTTTCTATAAGGCCGTCTTGGGGTTATAGTGAGTAGGCCTACAGGTGTTGTGAAAGAATCCATATCCACCCTTGCTTGACTTAACATGGTCTCAGATAAAGAGAGGGGTCATTTGGGAAAGCAGATAGACTTGATGGGGTTTACTGCCTAAATCCCACCCCCTGTACTCATTCCAATTGATTCAGCATCATTCTTGGGAGGTCTGAGGCCTCTGAAACCCCCACCAATTAGTTGGGGGTGGTGGGGCGGGTTGTTAGAGGGGTCACACCACCACCCTGCCTGTGCTCTGGCAGAGGCTAAAGCGGTCTTGGACCTGATTGGCCATAACTGCACCATGTGATCTGGGGTAGTTCTTGCAGTATGAGGGATTGGGCTTTGGGATCTGCATGGGCTGTCCCTCTGATGTCATGGACCATGTGGTATATGTGTCACACACCACATGACTGAGGGGTGGGGGTGGAGTTGCTGATGTCACACACCGCATGACCGGGGGTGGGGGTGGAGGTGCTGATGTCACGCACCACGTGACTGGGGGTGGGAGCAGAGTTGCTGATGTCACGCACCATGTGACTAGAGTCGGAGGGCAAGGCTGGTGATGTCATGCACCACATGACCGGGGTCAGGGGGCTAGGCTGGTGATGCCATGCACCATACAAGGGGGAAGGGGGTGGGCCAAGGGGGCGGGACTTCCGGTCCCGCCCACCTGTCACATTTGCATTGAAGGGCAGTGAGCCTATATACTACTCACCATTGTCACAAAATTGTCATCTTTGAGGAAGCATGAGAGTATTTTGGAGACAGGAGTTAATCTAAAAACAGCCAAGGCCATTTACTTGGTTGGAGTTTGGTAACTGTGTCCCAGGAAGACAGCCTGTGTTCTAAATATGGAATTGGAATTAGCTCATGGGATCATTTGGGGATGGGCAAGAGGTACAGACAGTAGAAATCCTGAGGGTGAAATTGCCCCTCTACAGGAAAACAATCATTATTAGAATTCCAATGTGGCTGCAATTTAAATGAAGTATTGGCATCCCATGATCTCATGCTTGAAAAAATGTTGTGGGGTTCCAGCTCCAATTGCCAAAATGATGCAATGGGCTATTTGAAATGATGAGATGGCTATATATGATCCTCATCATTTGAAATGTATAAAAGTCACACCTCAAGAATTGTGGTGCTGTGCATATTGCCACTGTGCATGTCACCACAGTAAATATGAATAATATCCCACTGCAAGGAATTTCCCTTGACAAGTTTGTTTGTTTGTTTTCTTTTACAGAAAGCATATTGTGAAAATTTGATCCAGTGGTGATGATGATGGATGGACCCAGAGACCCAGGTGTTGAAGGTGGTGTCACAGGCACATTCTCTGTCTCAACTATGGCTCAGCTCCTACAATGATTCTTTTGTTTATTTCATTCCTTTTCTCTTATTGTTTGTCTTGGTTTGTCTGTTTGGACTTTAGATAGCAATATTAATGTTGTTGAAGTTGTTAGTGATGCACCTCCTCAAAACAGAACTTCTTCATGCATCCTAGATAAGGACATTGACACTTCCATCCCATTTGGATAAGAAGAATATTCCAGACTGTGGAATAAGGGAAAGCAGTTCATACAGGAATTTCAGACTAAAGATACTATGTGTTTAGCAACATGGTATTTACAGGATGGCATTGTGTGCGCCCTTCACAAATTCAATTATTTTTTTTTTATTCTGGTGGGAAAAAAAATTGTTGTTATGTAAAGACTGTGAGACTGTGTGACTATGTAAGACTTGTGCTGACATCTCAAGATGTGTTTGGGAAATGTCTCTTGCTAGCTGCACTGATCTTGAGAATGCCTCAGACATTAAATCATTGGTCAAAATTAATCCTGTCCAGATTCCCTTTCCTAGATTGTATCATCCAAAGGATACATGTACTAATAAATGGGAGATCAACTGGTGTGAAGGGTGTACAGCCAGATGGACAGTGAAACTAAAAGAAATATGGTACCAGGCTAAAACAGATAAGCACTTTTGTGCATTGCAGGTGGGAGAAAGAAATAATGTTACAGGAATTAGTGAACAGAAGTATAACAGAATTACAACGAATGTATGGGTCTCCTCAACACATGTAGAAGCCTGTCAGTGGGACACAAGAGTATGTAATTCCACCCATTCAGAATGTGGCTTCCAGTTTCAATGGGTGAACAAAATTATATCTAAATGCTATGGGAGCAGTGCACTTTTTATCTGAATTATCAGCAATAAGCAGTAGTGATGAAGAAGGGGAGTCTGAGGATTAGGATGACCAGAACCTAGAAATTTTTGCTTCATGCAGTGCTATGATGGTAGGAGGGTTTGCATGGTCATCATATAAACCTGTTGAGGTCATAGTTGGGAAAATGTTTTCAGATGCTAGCAGAGTGAGCTGGATAAAACAACACAGAGAAAACATAACCTTGCATGCACCAAAAAAATGGAAGGCATTTACATTATCTGAAATACATTGTTCATGAGGAAGCTGGACGCTATTACATGATGAGTTCCACATGCCACATGGTAGGGCGACCCCAGTGGAATGAGTTAGTTAGAAACCATGAGCGTCCTTGTAATTCTTCAATGCGCAGGTTTTTTGAAGTTGTTTTGGTTTGTTTTTTTTTGTAGTGAGGGGGCGGGATATTTCAACATGTTCCAATCATGGAAGGGGGTTATGCATTCATTTCATCATGGAACTTTATTAATTTTGCATTGCTGGTAAATATAACAAAAAATACTTTAAGGTGGTTAGAGGACACAGAACAACATATAATTGCACCCCATGTGATCAAACTAGACTACAATGAGCAAGTTCTTTTGGGCCCTGAGGAGTCCATCAAAAAATTCAAATACACTTAAGGGGTTTGAACTGATGCGCTACTATTCCAAAGTGTGCTCCTTTTGATTTGGCAAGCCATCAAGGTTGGAGGCATTGGCTGTGTGGTGGGCCAGTAGGGGGAGCTCCTGCGTTGAGCCTCTCACCTCATCATGCTCGTCCACCTTCGGACTCCATGTGTCTCTCCAGGAGCGCCTAAGCCCTTGCAGACCCCCTTTCGAGCCCCACCACAGAGTCTGGATGTAACGTGTGCTGCCACCACCCCAAGAAGGGACTGTCTGGGTCCTGTGTCCTCGGGGAAACACAGGCCTAACAGTCCTATGGGTATTCGACCCAATACAAGAAGTTGGGGCACTTCCCCAAGTCAGGGGCCATAAAGGATAGTCTCCCTTAGTCCGCAGACCCAAGGGGCCTCCTAGGCATAATTAAACCCACCCCTCAATAAGTCTCCTTTATTGGAACTTTATTGGTTACAAAGGGAGGGTACAGGGTAGAGCGATATCAGAGAAATCCCATAGAGCAAACTTCTATGGCTGGGGTAGGCTTTGATCTCGTATCTGAGTTACTCGAAGCGCTATATCTAGTTGGATGTCAGTTAGCTTACTCACAAGTATCATCCAGAGGCTGTTGGAGATTCCCTCTGTAGGCAGGCAGTTCCTTGATCATGAGTTTTGAGAAACAGAGCAAATTTCAGATGGTCCAGCTCTTCTTTGTTCCTGAGTATCCCTCGTGGCTGATGCCCCCTCCTCCCGGGCAGTCCTTAACTTATAGAGCCCTTGTGACCTCATTTACCTGGTCCAATGGAGGCCAGCACCTGTTGGATATCAGCCAATCCATTTGAAATACATCACTAGTTGTTGGGCAGACTCGAGTCCAGCCCCCTTCCCCAGGGGCAGGAAGTCAGCTGGGGTCATAGGATCCTAGCAAGAAAAACATCCAGATTTCTCTTGAAGGCATTAAAAGTAGGTGCTTGAACAGACCTTTGGGGCTCAGACAGTAAAGAAGTTCTTCCTTATGTGCAGTCTGAAATGGTGTTGCAGGAGTTTATAACCATTTGACCTCATTCATTTTTCATTTTATCAGCTGACTCTGAGTTGTTTTCATCAAGCTCATAGGGTTCATTATATTCTATTATACTGTATTATATTATATCATATTAGATTTGATTAGATTATATCTTTTTTATCATTGTGAGAAGTTCTTCTAACACAACGTAGGAAGGGGCTTCTTACCAGCTCAGATTAAGTGAATTTGGCACTAATCAGCTCAATCAAAGGGATGAAATAACTGGATATGTTAATGAACGGTGGTAAGGGGGACCAGTGGACAATGCCCAAAATAAGACACTGGAAAAAGGCCAAATTAAGAGGTGTGCTTGTGATGGGTCTTTTGAACAAAGGAATATGCTGACAGAATAACATATTGTGAGTGTGTTGACTGCAGGGAGACCTATCCAAAAGCTAAGAGTCATTGAAGGAGTGAAGTTGAAGAATAGGCCGCAGAGGGAAGTTGTGAACTCTCTATCACTGGAGGTGTTCAAGAAGCGGTTGCAAAGTCACTGCAATTTGGATTTGGAGATTTGGCCACCAAATTGAGCTGAATCTCCTCTGAATCAAATCGGCACCCAAAGCTTCACAGAGCTCTACTGATTACTTAGGAAATACTGGAAGCTTGTGGAAATCGTTGAAATTAAAAATGTGTGCCCTTCCTTTGCATAACAATCATGACTTTCCCATCGACCTACGGCCAACAGCGAAAATTCCTGTGGGATGTATTTATTCTATGTCAGAGCCCAAACTCTGTCTGTGAGTACCTAAAAGAGAACCTGGTCCAGAGTTTTACACACAGGTCCACCTCACCTGCATAAGCCCACATCCTGTTTGTTAAAAAAAAATAAAGGACAGGAGTTTCCATCTATGCATTGAATATTGGGCACTGAACCAAATTACTATCCATAACCAGTGTCCTCTCAGAGCTGCTTGATTATCTCAAAACAGCTTGTATGTTCAATACACTTGATCTTTGGAGATCTTATAACCTCCTGTGAATCAATGCTGAGCATGAGTGGAAAAGTATGGGCATTTTCAATACTTAGCCATGCCCTTCAGACTTACCAGTGCTCCAGGTACTTTCCATGGTTTTATCAACAATACGCTATGAAACATACTGCAACAATTTTTGATCGTGTACCTGGATGACATTGTGATCTTCTCAGAAGAACTTAGCCAACCTGTGACACACCTCTCAATAATACTGGAAAAGCTGTGCCAACACAGCCTGGTGATGAAAGTGCAGAAGTGCTCATTCAACCAACCGACAATCAAGTTCCTTGGATTTGGTCTGATTCTGAAAGCCTAAAAATGAACCCAAGGAAAGTTCAGGCCATCTCTGAGTGGAAAGCCCCACACAAAGTGAAAGAGCACCAAGGATTTTAGAGTTTGTGAACTTTTACTGCAAACTTTGCAGAGGTAGTAAGCCCCCTCAATATGTTACTGCAAAAAAATAAATAAATAAATAAATCCAGTTCTACTGGACCAAGGCTGTCCAGGAAGCATTTGAACACCTGAAACAGGCCTTCACTTCTACCCCTGTGCTTTCCACCCAGACCCTGCCCTGCCATTTGTCATAGAAATAGTTGCATCTAGCATGGCCATAGGTGCAGTGTTCTCCCAGTGGCAGGGCCCAGAACACCTCTGCATCCCTGCACTCTCTTCTCCAGAAAACATACTCAGCAAAACAAAATGATGAGATCCTGTATCAGGAAGTCCTGGCCACTTGTATTGCCCTTGGGTAAGGTGATATCAACCATAGTGTCTTTGGCAGCACTACCTTGAAGGAGCGCAACACAAGGTATAGATCCTTGCAGAACACAAGAACCTAGAATATTTCCCTAAGATGAAACTGTGGCGGGCCAGTAGGGGGCGCTCCTGCGTTGAGCCGCCCACCTCCCTGCGCCCGACCACCCTCCAGGCTCCGAGTGCCTCCCTGGGGTGCCTCCCGTCTGGCCGACCCCTTCCCTGGAGCACACCCGCTAGCCTGGGGGTCCC
>NW_005843392.1:126387-132248 GCF_000455745.1 Alligator sinensis | reverse complement strand
AGCATGCGGTGATGAGGAGAGAGCCAGGTTCAGATTCACCTGGATGACCGCATGGCTAAAGGCTGCCTTCTTCCTGGCCCGGGCCCTTAAATAACCTCCCTGACCTCAGCAGCCGGTCCAATCGAAGCTGCCAATACTGGCTACAAACCGTCCAATCTGCAAAGCATCCCTGGCTACCTGGGCCCGCGCGCAGGGCCGGGCTTTCCCCACCTTGCCCAGGTGACCAGAGCATCGCCTCCCAGGCGCCAGGCTTTTGTCTGCAGACAAGGAGCGAGATCCCCGCTGTGAGAGATTCAACAGCAGCCTCTCAGGCTGGCTGAGACAGATCTCTGGAGAGGTGCACCGACGGGGGCATTTCTGCCACAGAAACTACTCGATCAGAGACAGCTATGCTAGGGTTTTTTTCCCTCCTGCTTTGATTTCCAAATCATGTACCAATCTGAGTCCAGAAATGGAAAGGCAGACACGCTACCCTGGAAGATGGATTGTGAAACTGACATTTTTCAGTTGCCAGCAGAACCCAGTCCTATTCTAAAGCCACGCAATGTCGTTAGTGCCACATAACTCTGCCTTGCTAACTCTGCAAATCACTTCCACCTGAGAAGTAATTTCCTTGAAAGAGGAGGAGGATTTTTCTTGACAGATGTCCCAGGTATGGGAGGGGGTCTCATTCCCTCAAGATAGAATTTATATGCCTGTGGATCTGGCCAGACTGACCATACCCCAGGGGAGCCATGATTCACTGTTAGCCGGGCATCCAGCAACAGAAAAGACATATTAACTGGTTGCCTTATATTTCTGATGGCAACACCTGCATGAGACAATCTGAGACTTGGTCTTCTTCTGTGATCTTTGTGCCCACACTAAAAGACCCACACAGACACCTTGGGTGCTGCTCCTGCCTTTTCCTCTTCACTCCTGACGCTGGTCCACCAGTTCCCTAGACTTTACTGTAGAGATACCCAAATATAAAGGATATTCCATAGCGACAGCCCATTTAACCAAAATACGCCACTTTATTCCATGCATAGGCCTTTCCTCAACTAAAAATAAAGCCCAGTTATGGTTGGGACCATGTTTCATGGTCTGCCAGGCCACATAACTTATAACCACAAATCCCATTCAGGCGTGAGGTCCTGCATCTGCTGAGAGTCCATGCCCAGCTCTTCTTCACATTACCACCTACAAACAAATGGGCAAGCAGAGAGAATAAACCAGGTGCTAGAGCATTACTTCCAGTGCCACCTCAATTTCCAGAAAGACAGCTTGGATTCCCCTGCTAACACGTGCCAAGTTAGCCTATAATAAATCCACGCATACCTCAATTGGGCAAATGCCCTTCTTTGCTGATTATGGGCTCCACTCCTGGCTACACCCTGCTCTACTGATTACCTTCAATAATTCTGTAGCCATGGACTGGGTACAACATGTCTAATAGGAACTAAGGGCACCTATAAACATGATGGGCCTCTGCTCTGACATATGTTAATTAGCACACTTCAGAGATGACTCAATTAATTGAGTCTGCCAGTCTGCTGAAGCATGCTAATTAGCACACTCCAGGAGCATCCACATCACATGTACTTAACATCCCCACATTTCAAAATGGTGGCCGGAGCACTTTAACTAAAGCTTGTTGAATGAATGCACGTGACACTCTAGTTAAAGTGTCCTCTCCCTTCACCCCACAGCATGTGTATAGATGTACTAAACGACCAGCTGGAAAAGGCAAAGGAGGTTTACAAATGACAGGTGGACCAATATCAGAAGCAGGGGCCTTGATTACTCAATTGGACAGAAAGTATGGCTGTCAACACAACACCTCCATATTCACCAGCCCTAACAGAAACTGGCTTACAGGCATGAACGGCACATGCTGATGGTGGCGGCCGGGGTGATCAGGGACCACGCGCAGACACTGGCAGCAGGGTGGCGAGTGGTGACCGCCTGCAGGTGCCACCGACAGTGTCAGTGGTGCCTTTTTGCAGGGGGTGCACCGCCACAAATAGGGGGTGCATGTGCACCTGCATGCACCACCTATGCATCACCCCTGATTACAGGTATATCAGCCCCTTCCATATCACACAGAGAATTAATCCGATCAGCTCCTCATAACACTGAAAATCCATCTGGGCTTTTACATGTCCCTGTTCAAGCCGTACACAGAAAGCACACTCCTTCACTCATCCCAACCTTCTCCATCACCTGTAATGGTGCACAATCAGGAAGAATACTAGCTCAAAAATATCCTTAGAGCCCAAGATGGAGATGAGGGAAATTACAATACCTAGCAGATTTGGTAGGGTATGGACAAGAAGAACACACAGGGGAGATAATTTGGTACAGAAATGTTCTAAGGCCACTCATAAAAACTTAAGTCAGCCCACCCTGAAACAGGTTCTTGAAGCAGCATGTTGGACAGTAGCATCAGACAGAGGCCTTGAACCATGGGCTCTAGCCTAACCAGTGCAGTGGCTCAAACCCAGATGACACCATAGCAGAGGGGTGGACACAGGTTGCAAGCATCCTGTACCTAGGCCTAGGCACACATTACCTCCAAAAAACAAGTCCTTTCAGGCTGATATGTTTAGAATTGCAGCCCAGACCTTTTGGCTGCCAGGAAAATCCCATTAACATGTGTGGAGATAGTTCAGGGTGATGGTAAGAGCCCAAAGAAAGACATTCTCCCAGAACTCCCAGTGGGAATGGCCCAGGGGCCCAGTCTCTGCTTTGCCAAAGGTTACACTGCAGCCTTGGATGTTTTCTTAGGCCACAGTTTTCCCCTTGAGTAGTGTGCTCAACTACCAGCCAAATCAGACCCCCGCACAGCTCCTAATATGGAGGATGGGCCAACAGAGGTGGTGGAGGGCACTACAGAACTCCGTGACACCATCGTGTCCAGCCAAGGTCAGCTGACCCCTATTCCTTCCCACAGAAAGGCTTCACCTGCAACGGATCATGTCTAGTCAACAGAGCTGAACCTTGTTCCTACACTGTGTACCCTTGGCTTCTGCTGCTACTGACTGATGGATTCCTTGGATACATGACCTAGGTGGCCTCCTGACTTTGCTCTCTGCTTGACCTTCCAAAAAGCTGACCTGGCATTGGCCCGACCTTCCTGGAACCTGACCCAGCCTCCTGATCTTGTCCTCTGCCTGACCCTCTGAACCCCCCACTTGGTTTCCCAGACATGTCTCCTGGCTTCTGTCTTCCCTGCCTGAAGTGACCCCCTTACCTGGCTGCCCACAGCCTGAAATGACACTGGCCTAGCAGAGCTGCCATGTGTGCACACCTGTTCCTCACCTCTCCACCCCCATTATTCATGCAGAGGGACACAGGGGTAATGGGTAATGGTTTATTTCAGAAGCAAGGTATAATTCCTATAACATATAGAGGACATGGAGTCTCCCCATGGGAATGAAGAAAACCCCAGCCCTGTAGCTCTGGCATTTCAGCATGACCAGAGTCTCCTTTGCAATGAGCAGGGGGCATCTGTGCCTGGGCAGGGGCAGTCACTTCAGGATGGCAGGCATTTTTCCATCTCTCATTCCCAGGGGCCTGTGATGCTCCTATGGCCATACACACCACTACCTCTTAGGACTTCCTCTTTTCCCAAGTGACTGCCAGCACACACTCAAAATACAGGACCAGGAAAGTGAGATCTGGGGATGTAAGCAGGAGGGCCCTATGCATGTCTGCTGGCTCCAGTACAGGCAGCTTTGTTGCTGGGGAGATCCAGGAAGCAGGCACACACAGAAAAGTCCAGAGGGGGCAGAAGGAAATGATGTTTTCTTGTGTCTATGTAGAACCTGAGGCTGGCATTCCCACTTTTTTCCCATTAATATGTGTGTACTCTTTTTCCTTCTTCTCACAAATGCAGAAGTGAGTTTCTCCACAGCCTGCAGGCTTAGCTTTCCCGACTTGGACATAGGCACAAACTCTGCCCTGATCATTCTGATGACTGAGGTCTTGGAGATCAAACCTGGAACAGAAGTGCAAAGTTTATGGTTCATGTCTGTCCTCCTGAGCTCACCATAGCAAGACAAAGGGCTGGGGGCTCTCTGTGCTGGTTGTCCAGACACTGGGCAATGCTGAACAATGATTTAACAGAAGGAAGGTCAAGGATGCTGTTCTGCTCAAGGCTACAAGTGATTGGGTGAGACTAGATGTTCCCAGCACAGAACCCCTGCACTTCCATGGCACACCGTACAAGACAGGGTGTAAACCTGTAAACCACAGATCACCCAAGTATAGACAGTATCTATAGTAGAAATTCATGTGCCAAGTGTCTCTTCAGTATATCACCTCCCCTTTCCCAGCATCTCATGTCCCATAGCACTGATAAAATGCTGTGAACCCTTGCACAATCCCAAATGACTGCCCTTTACAAAACAATTATGGACCTTAGAACAGACATTTTTAGAGAGAAAAACGTTATGTGAGTAACATGAGGAGGTGTCATGGCTTTGGTCCTACCCTCTGCTGTTGCTCTAACAGGCTTCCCAAGACCGCTTCACACCAGTTTCCCCTGGGCTTACAAACTGTAGGTCTGTGTGTGCTGAGCTGAGATAAAAGGTCCATCACAGTGTAAAAACTTGTATTTGATCAGACCACAGCTCTACAAGAGCATTGGGAAGCAGGAGTTTGCCATGGTAGGTGGGGCGGGGGGGCTGTTTGGGACCTGTTCTGGGGGTGGGGTCTATTGCCAGATAAGTCTCTGGCAACGTTCAAGACCCCACTTGTTTGGTGCAGTCTGAAGCTCCCACTTCCATGGTGAACTGCATACTGCTGTGAGTGATGTACGCTGCTGCAGAGGTGAGGTCATCCTAATGACACAGACTTACAGGCCAGAAGAGAGATCTGTGTTGTCTTCCCAGACCCACTTCCTGGATCCAGGATCATATGACAGTCCAGTCCAGAATGGGTAGTACCAGAGAACACCTTTACGATCTTCATAATATTGATATAATTCTTGTTTTATGAAATCTTAAAATGGAGAGATGGTGAATTCTGTCAGCTGTCAGGGAGAACAAATGCCTGGAATAGGCTAGCAGGATCTTGGCTGTTCCCCACATACAGTACCCGTACACACCTCAGTGCAGAGATCACCCCTCTAGTTAATATTGGGTTCTCACTTTCAGGGTTACAACCTGTTTGCTCTGTGGAGGGCCAGTAGGGGGCGCTCCTGCGTTGAGCCGCCCACCTCCCTGCGCCCAACCACCTTCCAGGCTCCGAGTGCCTCCCTGGGGTGCCTCCCGTCCGGCCAACCCCTTCCCTGGAGCACACCCGCTAGCCTGGGGTTCCCGCTGCCACCATCCAGGGCTCTGGACTCACTTCTGGCTCTGTGCACCTTGGAAAACACAGGCCTGATCGTCCAATGGGTACTAGACCCAATACAAGCACTTGGGGCGCGGGGGCTTATTAGGAAGCCTCCCTTAGTCCACAGACCTAAGGGTCCTCCTTGGCATAATTTAGACCCACCCCTCAATAAGTCTCCCACACCACTCACAAAGGAGAACTTTATTGATGACAGCGGGTAGGGTGGAAACAGGGTAAAAGGTAGAGCAATATCATAGAAATGTTACAGGAATATCAAAGGAATCCCATAGAGCAAACCAGGGTGGCTGTGGTAGCCGTTTAAACACGCATCTGAGTTCCTGAAGCTAAATATCTCATCGGATCTCGAGTAGCTTACTCACACACATCATCCAGAGGTGGTTGGAGTTCCTCTGGAGGCAGGGCACTCTTGGAGCATGCGGTGATGAGGAGAGAGCCAGGTTCAGATTCACCTGGATGACCGCATGGCTAATAGATTCATAGATTCATAGATGTTAGGGTCGGAAGGGACCTCAGTAGATCAT
>NW_005843392.1:67045-118008 GCF_000455745.1 Alligator sinensis | reverse complement strand
ATGGCTCCCCTTCTTCCTGGCCCAGGCCTTTTTATACCCTCTCTGCCCTCAGCAACCCGGTCCAACCGAAGCTGCCAATACTGGCTACAAACCGACCAGTCTACAAAGCATCCCTGGCTACCTGGGCCCGTGCGCAGGGCCGGGCTTCCCCCCCCGCCCAGGTGACCAGAGCATCACCTCCCAGACACCAGGCTTTTGTCATGCAGACAAGGTGGGAGATCCCTGCCCTGAGGGACTCAACAGCAGCCTCTCAGGCTGGCAGAGACAGGTCTCTGGAGAGGGGCACCGACGGTGGCATTTCTGCCACATGCTCACCTACCCATCACCTCCAAAAACCAAGTCCTTTCAGGCTGTTATATTCAGAATTGCAGCCCAGACCTTTTGAATGCCAGGAAAATCCCATTAAATCTCCATGTCTGGAGATAGTTCAGGGTGATGGTAAGAGCCCAAATAATGATATTCTCCCAAAACTCCCAATGGGAACAGCCAAGGGGCCCAGTCTTTGCTTTCCCAAAGGTTACACCAGGATTGCAGCCCTGGATGTTTTCTTAGGCCACAGTTATCCCCACTGAGTAGTGTGCTCAGCTACCAGCCAAATCAGACCCCTGCACAGCTCCTAATATGGAGGATGGGACAACTGAGGGTGGAGGGCGCTACAGAACCGGGCCTTGAAGCTTTGGATATTTTTTGCTTGCAGAGTCCGGATCCAGACCTGTAGGTACATGCAGTTTGTGTCAGGCAAACCTCCTGCGGTGCCATAAATCATGTGCGTTACACATTAAACCAGGTATGACACTGCTAATTTGCAGTGCTGGGGAAAAATTTGCTACCAGGTTTTCCCAGGAGCAAAAAGAAAAACAAAACAAAACAAAACAAAAAAAACCCTGAAAAAAGCAGTGCCAAGCACAGCAATGTGCTGTGTGCCAGGAAAAATGAGAAGATGGGAGAGTAGGCAGCCCCTGGCTGCCTGCTCCTCCATGTCCATGTGCTGCTAAGCCCATTCACTGAGGCACCCTACACTCCAGCCAGCTGCTATCTGGATGGCTGGGATGCAGTGAGACTCAAGATGGGGAAGCAGATAGCTCTGGGCTGCCTGCTCCCTTGTCTCCCCATGCCATTCCCTGGCTGGATGGGGCACAAGGTGCCTCAGCGTGGGGACTCCCTGGTGGCTAACCCCACGCTGAGGCACCCTGTGCCCAGCCAACAACACCCTACCCCCCCCACCCTACAAATTGAGCTTTGGAATGTTGTCCCATAGCAAAGCTTCTGAGCAGGGGCATGTGCTGCGGCACAAACTTGTGCCACAAATTTGTGCCGCAACTATTTGTGCTGCTGCAAATTAATTCCCCAGTGCGTGTGGATGTGACAAGACAGTCTAAACAAAATGGCAAATTTTGGCTGTGAAAGACATTGCTACTTTACTAGGGAACCCACCAGTGAAAAACCTCTTTTCAGGAAACCCAATGTGTTTCGGAGTCCAAAGGTACTTTAAAAATCTGAGTCAGGGTGCAGACTGCTGGGATCTTTGTGCTAGTTTGGCCCTAACTCATACTAGGATTGAGCACCCTACACACATTGCAAAACAGATGGCGGGCTCTTCCCATTGCTTCCTGGAACATTAGGAGCAGACAGCATGGATACAGATCCCCGCTCTGCTCCCAGGCTAGTGTGGAGAATGACAGTGTTACGGTCTTCCCTTCTTACCCTGTAATGTGGGGTAAATGGCTATCTACAGTCCCCTAATTCCTGTCCTAAAACTGGGAAGCCCTCCAGTGTGTATTGAACTTTATCAATCCACCAGCCCTCAGGAACCTCCTCTTGGACATCCCCAGATGAAGCCATGCCAGAGAAAGCTCAACCCCTGGACCTGGCTCCTCTGGATCCATTCAGCTAGACATTTTGCACTGATATAGTGTTACAGGAAGCATGCACTCACCAGCTCATTTCTGTTCCCAATGCTGAGCTGCTGAGCAGACTGAGACTTGCAGGAGGATTTACAATATTCCCAAGTTCCTTTCTGACCCCAGCCAGGTAGGCATCGAGCCACTTCTTAAAGACTCCCAGGGTCGGAGCCAGCACCACTTCCCTTGGAAGTTGGTTCCAGATCCCAGCCGCCCTAACTGTGAAGTAGTTCCTACGGATGTCTTATCTAAACCTACTCTCCAACAACTTGTGGCCGTTATTCCTTGTTATCCCAGGGGGCGCTAGGGGAAACAAGGTCTCCCCCAAACCCTTCTGGTCCCCCCTAGTGAGTTTATAGACGGTCACAAGGTCCCCCCTCAGCCTTCTCTTGTGAAGGCTGAACAGGTTCAGGTCCCGTAACCTCTCATTGTAGGGTCTGCCCTGCTGTCCCCGGATCATGCGGGTGGCCCTCCTCTGGACCCTCTCAATGTTGTCCACATCCCTCTTGAATTGGGGTGCCCAAAACTGGACACAGTACTCCAGCTGCAGCCTGACCAGTGTCGCGTAGAGATGGAGATGATGTCTTGACCCCAGTACTGAGAGGTGGGCAAGAGCCAGGAACACCAGGCCCTGACTAACAGGAGCCAGCCTCAAAATGGAATCAGGACAGTGATACCTGCTGTGGCCTGGGGACGTGGTTTTTCATCTCCTGAAACCTTCTGAGTGGTCAAACCGTTTTCCTATCCTGAATAAAGGTAAAATCCGGGGCATTATTATCAACTAAAAACCCCGATTTATTCTGTGTTTGGGTCACTCAACTATCCCCACATTTTGAAAGTATTCCATTTGAATTTTTACCTATTTTAACATTGTTTTCCCTAATCTTCCTTAATTTCAAATGAGACATCATACCCTGAAGGCCAAATCTTTTATTTATTTTTTTCTTTATGTAATATCAAACCTTTCTTTTGAACAAAATCCAACATGTTTTCCAACATTTCTTTGAAGGGGGCAAGTTTGTGGCCATGGTTTTGTCCCTCTCACACAGAAACAACTTGACTGAATAGCCACAGATCTGCATTTCCTCACGAAAAAGTGTATGGCCAGAAAGTGTCTAGGGAAGCCCCAGCCACTCCTGCTAAATTCACTGACATCTTCAGGACCAGGATCGTGGCCAGAACTGGGGCCAGGTGGGAGGAAATCCATCCTCGAAGGAAGCCCTGGACTATCCCAAGCTGAAACCAACAGGAAAGAGGAGTGAGTCAGGTTGGGAAGCAGGACAGTGAGGAGTGCCCATGCGTCACTCCTTCCTGTAAGTGGGGTCGCAAGGCAACATCTCTGTGAGATTTGTGAACATAGTGGAGCACAGGAGATGCAAAGGAAAAGGATCCAGTCTCAAAAGATTGGAAAGCTGGGCTGAAGCTTCATAGATTTCATAGACATTAGGGGTGGAAGGGACCTCGCTAGATCATCCAGTCCAGCCCCCTGCCATACGCAGGAATTCTGCTGGGTTCAAATGATCCCAGCAAGATAAGCATCCAAACACCTCTTAAATGAGTCCAGAGTAGGTGCTTGCACCACCTCTGGGACACTCGGGCTGTAAAGAAGTTTTTCCTTATGTCCAATCTAAATCAGCCTTCCAGAAATTTGTGGCCTTTATACATTGCTATCCCTTGGGGTGCTCTGGTGACAACTGTTCTCCCAGATCCTGGGGCACACCCCTTATCTACTTATAGGATGTCACCAAGTCCCCCCTGAGCCTTCTCTTCTGCAGGCTGAATGGTCTCATGTCTCTAAACAGATTATGTTCAATGCTGAGAAATGCAAGGTGCTGCACCTCTGAAGAATAATCAAAAATATAAAAATAAAATGGGTGACACCTAGGTGGATGGCAGCAGTATGGAGCAGGATCCGGGAGTCTTGACAGATCACAGACTCAGTCTGATTCTGCAGTGTGATGCAGCTTTACAGAAGGCAAATGTGGCTTGGGATGTCTCAATAGAAACATTAGGTCGAAGACATGGGAAGTAATAGTGCTTCTACTTAACACTGGTTAGGCCTCCTCTAGGGTAGTGTGTGCAGTTTGGGCTCCATGCTTTGAAAAGGATGTGGAGAAGTTAGAGAGGGTCCTTAGGCAGGTGACAAAGATAATAAAGGGTTTGGAAAGCAAGCCATGCATGGAAAGGCTGAAGGAGCTAGGTCTGTTTAGCTTGTGGGAAAGGCATTAAAGGGGGACCTGACAGCTATATTGAAATACCAGAAAGGCTGCCACAAAGAAGGGGGAATGCATGTTTTCTCTCTTGCTGCAAAGAGGAGGATTCAGACCAATGGCTTGAAATTGCAGCAAAGTAGGTTTAGATCGGATATCCAGAAAAAAAGTTCTTGACTGTTAGATTAGTGAGGCAGTGGAATATACTGTTGAGGGGAGTTGTGGACTCTCAGTCACTGGAGGCATTCAAGGAGAGATCACACAACCACTGGTCAGGGATGATGGAGGCATGGCTAGACCTAGATTCTGCTATGGGTATTTCCCATGTTTCTGGGCTTTTCTGGTTCGTGTATTAGGCTGGGAGGGAATTCCTCCCCTGGCCCGCCATCCCTGTTTCCTATATGAGACAGGGTTTCTTTATGCCTTCCTCAGAGTCATTGGCTGTTGACTGCAACCAAGGCTGAGGATTTGGACTGCAATGTGCCAGTGGTCCTGCTGGGACTTAAAGCTGGAGGTTCCTGGCTAGAGGGTCTTTCCCCTCCTCTCAGGGTCAGACTGGTCACCATATCTGGGGTCAGAAAGGAAGATGGGGATGGACTGTGGCAAGGGGGTTGCCTTCCTGTGTAGCTGGGGGCATAGCCCTCTTTCTTGGATCTCTTAAGCATGTATAAACAACCTTTAGAGAAGCAAGACATTGGCTGCTGTAGCCCTGCTGTGGTAGGTTAGGGTATTATTCCTCGTGGTGGTGTCAGGGTTGACTAAATTATTTTCCTAAGGTTAGACAAGGGATTTGTATAGGATGGTTTGGATAGGGATGCTGCTGCCTCAGGCAGGGGGTTGGACTAGATGAACTAAGGAGGTCCTTTCCCACCCTCTGCGGTACAAGGAGAGTCTCCCAGACAGGTCTGGATCTTACTTGAATGTACATCTCCTGCTATTCCATCATTTACCTGTATAACCAGGCTGTTCATCTGGAATTTCTGGAAGGCCTGGCTGCTGGTCTGAGCAGGATGTCAGCGGCTCGCTGTTGATTCCCTTTCCCTGGCTGAGCTTCGTAACTAAAATTCAGAAGACCACAACAGTGTTACAGCAGAGTTCACAGATCTGACATTCTCTGATTACAGTGACAAAAAGGAACTGATAATACTAATACAACCCACAGTTACTGCCTGAAGTCTTCAGATAGAGCATTTTTTCCACTGAGGGAAATAATGATGATTTCTCAGTAGTGAGCCCCTCTGCAGAACACTTCCGTTTTGATATCAACAGATCTGAAATTGAAACCTGCCTGGTCTCCAGCTAGCTCACCTTTCCACTTGCCTCCCTCCTCCTTTATATGGAAGTCTAAGGGGTGGCCCAAACCCTCTGGCTCCATTTGGAGAAGCATTGGGCCAAGGGTGTGATCATTTCTAGACTTTCCAATGTCTTCCTTGAGCAGGGCAGTCATAGATCTAAGACTCCTGGAGCGTCCAAGTGTCAAAGAAGACGAAACAAAAAAACAGAACAAAACCTGCTGAGGAATTTCATTTCTCTAGGATGGTCCAGCTCTGGGCTTCATCTCCTCATTTCAACCAAACACATTTCAAAACGACCATTTTTTTTTTGCAAAAGGGAAAGTCAGTCCCTCTTCAACAGAAAACCACAAAAACCTAGGCATCTAAGTGATCACACACACTGTGGAAGCAGATAGAAACTAGTGTTGCAAACCATGATGCAATAGTAACCTTACAGTATTTGGGTCATAATGTCACTGCTCCTGTCTAGTGTGACCAAGGGTAGGCTACAACAGTAATGGGGCATGTCCCCAGATACTGCAATTGTATGAGTGACTATCAAACCCAGTTGAGAATTGTATACAGAAATTATTTCAAATGGTAAATGCACGTGCTGCAAAACTAGCACTTTCTGTAAGTATGAACATGCTGGTTTCCAGCTTTTTGAATCAGGAAAAATCACAGCATTTTGGCTTGATGAACCACAGTGAAATATTTTCTGTCCAGTTATTTTGCCCCTAGTTCGCATCTATGTGGGGTGCCACAAGGTCCTGTGGCAGTTGATATTGATGTACCAACTGACCATCTCTCCTCCCCTTCATCTAGGTACACCCAGCTCACCTCATGTCTCTTTCCACACACTGCTCTCAACCCTCTGACTGAGATGCTTGGGGCATCATGGAGGTCAAATGACAGTAGGTGCACCATTGGAGATGTAGTGCAACCTGGGCAACCAGCAATGGGGACAACGGGTTGTAAAGGGGACCCTGCCCTGTTACAGAGAGAGAGAGAGAGAGAGATTAACAACTGTGCCACAACTGTGGCAGGCTGTGAGCTACAGGAGCAGATCCAAGGTGTGTGCATTGTGCACTTGCTCCTCCCTTTGATCCCTGCACTGATCAATTTAAAACCAAATGCCTGGGAGTAGCAGTAGCATTTGTAGTCAGGCAGTGCTGAGAGAGTCACTTGATTTCATGGTTCATTATAATCTACCTGATCTCATCTAAATATTTTGTTCCACGGGTGTTAATAACCCTCTCTTCTTTTTAATGCGCCTCATATTCCACCACTTGAGCTAGCTTTTGTGTTGCTTTCTGCTGTCTGTTAACAGCTCCTCCTAATAAAGCTCCGATTTCATATCTCTTCAGATTGTTTATGACTCACTCCAATGAAGTTATGTCTGTTTGCTTGAACCTTAAACTGGGTAATACAGCCCCAGGCCCCTAGCATATTAGCACAGCTTCTAGTTTATCCTTAACTGGAGAAACATATGTGTTGTTTTCTATGTTATGATGTGCCCCTTCATTTGCATCACACTTTTCAAAATGCTAAATCTGCCCAAGTTTGGCTATACAAGCCCAGCTACAGAGGCAGAGAGGGGCAGTCTCACCTGGGCAGAGCTGGATGTAGGAGCTCAGAGAGAAGCATTGCAGGGAACTGGAGACTGACTCTGGCTGTGCCAGCTGGAGGAATTCCCTGCACTGAACAGAGAAGCAATATGGGAGACTGGGGGCCCAGGAGGACCTGAGCTGGAAAAAGACAGCAAAGTGGAGCAGAAGCCCAGGAGAGCTCAGAGGAAGGCCCCCAGCTGCACGTGATTGTGTTGGGAATTTGCTCTATGCAACGGTTTAGGATGTGAGGCCTGGGAGTGGCTGAAGGGGAGGAAATGAGACCACTGAAGAAGCCCCACAGAGGGGCTTGGATTATTGCAGAACTGGCAGCCTTCGAGATGCCCTGGGAACCGAGACCAGGCAGTCAGAGCCTGAGAGATGGTGCGGGACAGGGCACCCAGGATCACGATTCTGGTTCTCTGGAGACAAGCTCCCAGAGCGCAGAATAACAATGAAGGCAAAGCAGGAAAGGGCAGGGGGTACCCAGGTGAGACCTGAGTGGGAGGGATGGGATTAGAGGGGCCATGAGGAGTTGCCGGTCCTGCTGGAAGTGGCAGAGCCTGTTACTCAGGTCAACGAAATACATCTCTACCAAGCACTGTGCCATCTTCCCTGTCCTATGCTTGTGCATTTTAATATTGAATTGACTCAAAACATTTCTGGATAAAAAAAATAAAATAAAAAGATGGACCCTTTCTCCTATGAAAAATATCAGTCTTTCTGCTGTACACTTTTGTCACGGATGGAGAAAAAAGACACGGTACAGTGAAGTCACTTCATAAGTGTCAGGGGCAGAGATGGGGTTAGAGTACAGGAGCAAAGCCCATCTCATCACCATCGGGTGGGACTCTGTATATGACATTGCCTCCTACACGCCAGGACTGTGGGCAGGAGTATCCAGAAGGTCTGAGAGGACTATGAAATGGCTCCAGCTAACAGAATTGACTTAGAGTACATAGAAATTGTGCCAGCAGGGCATGTTGGTGGTCTCTTTCTCATTGTCTGGTGCTATGGAGATGGACACCAGCACCTTGGCTCACTTCCACCCTACCAGCCATTTTGCAATCAGCTCATCTTGATTCTCAGTTCCACACTGAACATATCTAATTCCCCAAATCAAAGTAGGGATTTGGAGGCCTGTGGCTCTGTGTTATCTGGTATCCAAATACTGATGTACTCTGGTGCCAAGTCTCTGCTCTGTTTAGGAGTCATAATTCAATCTGAAGAGGAAGGCACTTATTAAAGAAAATCACTGCATGAACATGTAGACCAGAAAGCTTTCACACAGCTCATGTTCCAGGTAAGCCTCCCCCATTTGCCAGGTCCCACCCCCTGCTTCATCTTGCATGTACCCCACACAGACGTTCAGTATTTCAGTGATATAGTGCAAATAATATAGCATTGCATTCTCCTCCTAGAGCCATCAGAAAACACTACCTTGCCCTTCCAAAACATTACAAGAACTCCTGTCACATCTGCTGTGGCTCTTTCACCCTGAACTTACCCAGGTAACTTAAAACTCCTGTTGCTATCAACAAAACCAGACAGAGAATCCCAAGAATAACTGTAGCACACTGCCATCGATGAGGTGGAGCTGAAGTTTATAAGAAGAAAAATTAAAATAATATGGCATAAGTATTGAAATCTGCAAAACTATATAATGTACCATGTAAACAAACAAACAAAAAACAAACAAACCAACCTCAGGAATTAAAATGGAGAAACCCTTGACTGGACATCCATACATATGTTTCCTAGAAATAGCTGTGATTGATGGGGGAAAATGTTGGTATCAGTGAAAGTGAACAGTGAGTGAAAGAGAAGTCTCTTAGTGCTAATGGATTTACCAGAATGAAGTTTTCCCCTCTCTATGTTTGACATTAACACAGCTGTTTCATAAGGGCAAAGCAAGTCATGTATGTGCAGTTATGGAGTCCAACACTACAAAAGCAGCAGTAAATGAACTACTGACTGAGGCAGGAATCCATGCCAGTACTAGGAGTTAAAATACATGTATATTGGGAAATACACATGTCTGTGGTGTACGGGTAAAAGAATCACAAAGACAAAATTGTTCAGTGGCATCCAAACTAGCTATGAATGCTGACAATGCCACTGATACAAGTGGAAAATGCTGTGTGGGAATGTAAAGGATAATATAATTCAATCCACAATAAAGTCTAGATGCTGTTTTCACTAGAGCTTGTAGCCTGTCCCCTTTCTAATGATACCAGCTACAACATCTCTTCAGCCCTGACAGTGCTTTCCCAGACTTTCTTCACCCCCTGGTCCCACAGCTCAATGTAGAAAAACAACATGGAGCAGGTCAGTTCAGTGCATAGGCAACTGCTAGGGGGTGCATGGGGGTGCACATGCCCCCCCCCCCCAGTGGGGCTGCTGTTCCCACTGACGGCCAACACTGATGCTGTCGGTAGGGCTGGTGCCCCCCGTGACAGGGCCACCACTGTCGACAGCTTCTGCAGGTGCCCCCTCAGACTCAGGAGGCACCAGTCACTCATGGTTCAGTGTAGAACAAAGAAGAATTGGGTGTCACTTAGAAGTCCTAGTGATGCTCCCAGAAAAGGCAGCTCCATTGAAAACAGAATAGCTCAAATGTGGCTGTGCAGTGAGGTTAGTCAAACTTGAGACAGGCTAATGCATGTTCTCTGGCCTGGGTTCCTGTCACACAAGCTAACTGTACAGTCAAAATATAGAGAGCAGTACCTAGCTGAATGCCAGTCAGCTACCAAAGAGCAGGTGATATGCAGTGAAGGCAGTGACACTTCCCCCTGTATTAAGTTCTTTTATGTCTGTACTCTAGTGCTGCCACACATAGGTATAAGCCTCTTGGGGCAAAGAGTGTCTCTGTGCTCTGTGTTTGTACAGGGCAAATCACACTAATGGGGCTCTGGTCCATGACTAGGATTCCTACCTACTAAAACAATGCAAGTGATAAATAAAAATATAAGAAGGAAAAAAAAGGTGAGGTAAAAGCAATTGATAATATGTACAGGTTTCCCTCGATTTACACAGTACATGCGTTACCGAAGAATGGCACATAATTTGAATTTCCATAAAGCGAATGCACTTTACAATGTAACAAATAGGAATAGGTTTCCATGGCGGTGAGGGAGGGAGGGAGTGAGGCTGGGATTAAGGAAAGCTGGGGGGAGGAGCGCCGTTCCTGGGCCTGCACAATGCAGCAAAGCAGAGGGAACAGAGCACCACTCACCCCAGCCCCTGCTGCAGAGGCCCTGGAAGCAGTCAGCACCAGCTGCCTGCAGCCGCTGGGCTGCACCACGCTCTACCTGTCCCCCTGTGCCTGGGCTCCACTTGTCCCCACTCACCTCTGCTCCTGGGCTGCTCTGTGCCCTCGTGCAGGCAGCTGGTGTTGGCAGCTGCTGGGGCCACTCCAGCATGGGCTGGGGTGAGTGCAGACAAGCAGAGCCCTGGGCGGTGCAGGGCACGGCACTCCCCCTAGCCCATGCTGGAGCAGTCCTGGGAGCAGCCGACACCAGCTGCCTGCACCAGGGCACAGAGCAACCCAGGAGCAGAGGTGAGTGGGGATAGGTGAACTACGGTGCAACCTAGCAGCTGCAGGCAGCTGGTGCTGGCTGCTTCCGGGGCTGCTCCAGCATGGACTGGGGTGAGTGCCGTGCTCTGCACTGCCCAGGGCTCCACTTGTCTGCACTCATGCCAGCCTGTGCTGGAGTGGCCCCAGGAGCAGCCAACGCCAGCTGCCTGCACCAGGGCATGGCGCAGCCCAGAAGCTGGGGTGACCCCAGGTGCGGTGGTACAGGCAGAGCACAGTGCAGCCCAGTGATGCAGGCAGCTGGTGCCAGCTGCTCACAGGGCTGCTGAAGCTGGGACTGGGGTGAGTGCCACACCCTGCACTGCCTGGGGCTTTGCTTATCTGCACTCACCACAGCCTGTGCTCAAGTGGCCCCAGGAGCAGCCAACACCAGCTGCCTGCACCAGGGTATGGCGCAGACCACGAGCAGAGGTGAGTGCAGACACATGGAGCCCAGGCACAGGGGGAAAGGCAGAGCACGGTGCAGCCCAGAGACTGCAGGCAGCTGGTGTCAGCTGCTCCCGGGGCTGCTGCAGCCAGGGCTGGGGTGAGTGGAGCTATGGTCCTTTCCCCTCCCCACACAGACTTACCTGCCTGAGCAGGGAGACATCTATGCTAATTGCATAAAGAGTGAATTTACCTCACATATAATGAATTATGGGTCTAAATTTGATCATTGCAAAGAGTAAATTCATATATAAATCAAGGGACACCTGTATTAATAAAGCTGAGGGAGTATTTTTCAATGAACAATTTCTTTGGTAAATGTTGCCTTCTTTTTCTGTCTGAGAGCATGCTGCCAAATGCTGCAGTACCACTATATTCCTTAATGCTGTCAAATGTCTGGGACAAAAAAGTCTTCATTTGCAGACCACTCAGCCACGGTTTGTTCTATATACTTTAAACCTACACTGCTTTGCCTATTGTTTCTGCTCCCTGATCAGGTGACATCATTTTCCAGCACAATTTAAACAGTGAATGTTACCGAAAAATACATTACCCATAGTCATTTATTTGTGAAACAGCCATGCTCCAAACTGAGATGTGATTAGGAGAGGTCCCAAATAATTGTAAAAGGGCAGATAAAGTGCCTATCTGTAAGAAAGGGAAGAAGGAGGATCCGGGGAACCACAGACCAGTCAGCCTCACTTCTGTTCCTGGAAAAATCATGGAGCAAGTCCTCAAGGAATTCATTTCTAAGCACTTGGAGGAGAAGAAGGTGATTAGGAACACCCAGCATTGATTCACCAGGGGCAAGTCATGCCTCACCAACCTGATTACTTTCTACGATGAGTTGATTGGCTCTGTGAGTGTGAGGAGACCAGTGGATATGATATACATGTACTTTAGCAAGGCTTCTGATATGGTCTCCCACAACAGTCTTGCAAGCCAGCTAAGGAACTATGAGTTGGATGAATGGACTGTAAGGTGAATCAAAAAATGGCTGTATTGTTGGGCTCAAAGGGTAGTATTCAATGGCTCAGTGTCTGGTTGGCAGCCGGTATCAAGTGAAGTGTCCCAGGGGTCATTACTGTGGCCAATTTTGTTCAATATCTTTATCAAAGACCTGGATAATGGGATGGAGTGCACGCCCAGCAAGTCTGCATATGACACCAAACTGGAAGGAGTAGTAGATATACGGGAGGGTAGGGCTAGAATTTAGAGAGACCTCAACAAATTGGATGATTGGTCCAAAATAAATCTTATGAAGTTTAATGAGAAGTAGTGCAAAGTCCTGTGCTTAGGAGGGAACAATGCCATCCGCTGGTGCAGGCCTGGGACTGACTGGCTAAGCAACATTTCTGAAGAAAAGGACCAGGGCAGGGGGAGAGGAGGAACGGAGTGGGGTATTTACAGTGTATAATAGCCTAAAATGAGCCAACAGTATGACCTAGTTTCAATGAAGGGTAACAGCATACTGGGCTGCATTAGTAGGAATGTTCATGGCAGAGCAAGAGGAGTGATTATTCCTTTCTATTTGGCATTGGTGAAGCCACATCTGGAGTACTGTGATCAGTTTATGCTGTAGAAAGTTACAGGGGTCTTAGGAATGTAGAGATGGTACAATTTGGGACTGCAAAAACAAACTGGAATGTGAAAGACAACATGTAACTGGTAACAGAATCCAAAATAAACATATGCGAAAAGGTGAATGGTGATCGGTAAAGAAGCCTCCAGAAGCTTCCATGCTTTGGTTGAAGTCTACCTAACTGACTGAAAGAAGCAGGGGTCAGGGTCTTAGACATGTACTCATAGCAAAATACATGTAAATAAGTGAAATGCATGGGCAATTCCATGCTAATGAAGTAAACAGTAAATAGAGGTGGAGCCAAAGATGGGAAGGACTAAGGGTGGAACAAAGGAGGGACAAAGGTAGGGCAAATGTTAATAAGTTTAAATCAAGGTGTATAAATATGAAAAAAAATTATGTTCTGGGCAGCTCCCTGGTTTGTTGGAGCTAGTCTGAAGCTATCTCCATTTTTAATAAAGCTGTTGATGAGCAATGTGTGCAGGTAATGCGTGCATCGATCAGGTGTCTGCCTAGGTGTTGGGCGTAGCATGGAGTCGAGGTCTAACACTTTAATCAGGGGGCTGGACAAGATGACCTCCTGAGGCTTCTTCCAACCCCCATTTTCTATGATTCTATGAACCTACATATCTGAATAGTCATGGAGAACAAAATCCATTCTTTGTCATACCTGAAGCAAATTTTCTCATTGTTTTAACTGCTCACTGAGTGCAAGTTGCTACTGGCAATGGCCCCAGTTATTAAATTTGCATCATGGCATCAGTAGGCAGAGGTGGACCATGGTCATTATTCAAGACTCTTTTGAGGTATGAATGTTTTTGAAGAAAGAGCAGATGGCTCTTTTGGCCTTCATATTTATTCACTGAAAAGTAATATACCTCAGAGTGATTATATACGTTTCTCCCTAGCTGAACAGACAGGGTGAATACTATAGCAAAAGTATGATTTGTTCCCAGGTTGTGGCATATTTGTTTATCTCTGTGTTTTAAAAGTCTGAAGTGCTGAAGTCAAGATATTAGCTGAAAAATCTCAGCCGTTGAGAAAATAAAAGAAAATTATTTCACTGATTGCTTGGAGGAAGGCTGGACCCTGAATCCTCCAGCAGGGGAAGGAAAGAAAAGAAGAAAATGTTTGGCAGAAGTTTGATTATTGGCTGTGAAGGAACCATGTGTCAAGAAGCAGAGCATTTGCATTCTAGGAGCAGTAAGTGGATAAAAGCTGCCAAACAGTCACTAGAGGATGAAGCAGGTGAGATGTCGCATTGGGTACACATCACATGGCAGGTGGATTTGACATGAAGGGCACAGCATGAGTGCAACATGTATCTTATACTTATTGAGATAACAGGAAAGTGAGAAGACCAAGGCAGTTCAGAAACCAGACATGGTTACCTTTATGTCTCCTTGATGGGCTTGGGCTGCCTCCAGCGCCTCTGCTGCCTGCTTCCTGAAATCTTCGACCTCTCTGCTGCTCAGCCTGGTTCTGAAACTTCAGCTCAGAATAAGTTGGCATTTCCTTCTGTCTGACTGGTAAGGAAATGGGAACAGAGTTCACACATGGTTTGCAGACCTGATAGTACAATGTGGGTGGGGTCAAGCAGGATCCCAAAGTAGTCTATTATCCCATGCTGGGAGATGAGAATTGGAGGGGGAAAGCCTTTACTTGGGATGACGATTGTGGGGTGTCTCTTCCACCCCAAGGATTCTGTGGTTCTCTTAAACCAGATGCTGATACTCTAACATAAAACTGACTATGCATCCTTAGGAAAGCTTGCTGCAAAGCCTTTGCTGAAAGGACCCTAAGAAAGCAGAAGTTGTCAATAAGCACACTAAGCACATTAAGTACACTAATTTCACCGATGCCAGTTACCTCATACTCAACAGATTCTTGTGGTCAGTTTAATCAGAAGCTTGAGAGCAGCCTGGTACCTACTCTAGAAGGGCTGAGCTATGAAAATGTGCTATGTACTTCTGAGAAAAAGAAAGGGGTTGATACAGAAACCTGGCCAAAGATCCTCAGAAAAGATGATCTCTGAGCTAAAATCTTCAAAAACATGAATTCTGAAGGGTAGCTGTGGGAAAAGGAAGTCTCATCTCCTGTTCATTTTTATTAAACTATTTTTCATGAGAGAAAAGTGGCTGATGTAACTATAAAGGTGTTAAAGGGTTCCCTCAGAGCTTGCAAGCTCAACCAGGGTGTTTGCAGGCTTGGGCTCCCCTCCCCACTCTTAAGCTCCCCGGGTGCAGGGATTCATTTGGGGGGGGGGGGGTCAGGGACAGGGGCAGGGGTTCCTAGAGCAGGTTCTCTGGGGGAGCTAAAGAAAGTAGCAGGGAACTGTGGCTTTGTGAGAGCTCCAGCAGAGATCTCAATAAAGTACAGCTGGAAAGGGGCACTCCAGGTGCCAAACATAGGGGAGCTGCCTTGGGGAGCTGTCTGGGGAATGGTGTGATTGGTTACAGGAATGCAGGAAAGACTGGAAGAAGGAAGAAACCCTGGTCTCCAGAGCAGCCACACCTGAGGTCCTGACAGGCACCCCCATCTTCTGTCCAGATGATGGCATTGCCACCCCTCTTCTAAGGCAGAGTGAGCCCTGCTCCCTGGGGCTCCACTGCAGCCACTCCACAGTGGGCTAATTGCTGTGGTCAGAGTGATTTTGTGGAGATCTGGCTGATAAAGTATATATACCTGTTATAAGTTGCCTGAGTGTTAAAGTTGATAACATAATTGCTTTTGTTATATGATAAGTATTTGCTTTATCTGCTGGTATAGATTATTGAGCTAATTGAATACATTTTGTTTGTTATTTATAGGATGTTGAATATGTCAGTCTCTCAGTTATTATTGTTAAATAATAAATTATTGTAAATACTTATTTAGCATGTGGTCTAGTGTGGGGATGACCATGGGAGACCACTCCAATGAGTGGTGGCTCCCAGCCTGTAGACAGAGTGGGAGTAGATTAAGACCTATTGACATCCCAGGATCCCAAAAATTTGGACGTGGCTGTGGGTAGTGCTGCCAGGGTTACATAACATTTAAAGGAACAAAGGCAATAACTTCATGCATCATGAGGAAAGCACAATAGTTTATTTTCAATAGATGGCTATCTGAATGAATCCAAGCAAAGGGAAGAAGCACGAGTTGGTGACATGGGTCTGACAGGCAGCACAGCTAAAGATTCAGAACATCTTAACCAATTTTAAGAAGGACCTTGGAAAATGGATCAGCTTCTCTCTCATTGGAAACAATTTACTTAGTGGTAGTTAATTAATGCAAAAATGTTTGGCGTTTTCTACCACAATCCTTTAATTGTGGCAGGGTACTGTTGGTGCCTGCCACTTTAAGGGCTGAGCCAAGCAGCCAGGAGGTGCTTGATTGCAGCAGCCATTTTAGACCTCTGGCCACCTATATAAACAGAGCACTTTCCTGCTGGTAGGCAGGAAGTAACATTGCCTGGCTGCAAAGCTGTATGCAACATCCTGGAGCTAAGGGCAGGAGCTTAAGGGGATGGTTTGGAGGCTCCTGGTCCTGGGCATGACCTAAAACAGTACCCTGCTGGCACTGGGTGGCCTGGTGGCGCTCCCCATGGTGTGGGAGCCCCCAGGAAATGCCAGGCCAGTTACCACCCTGGTGAAAGGTGGGTAGGGGTGCCTTAACCCCTGCCCTCACCTTCATTCAGGTTATTCAAACCATCGGATCCAGGGAAGGCCGGATAAGCTTCAGGAAGCTCCTGAGCCTCCTGGGGTGAGTTGGCCCATAGGGCCAAGCATGCTTTGGGAAGCACATGACCCAGGAATGGGGGACCCCGATCCCTCAGTGTGGGCAGGCAGCTCAGTCCTAACCAAGGAACCTGACTGGTCAATGCTGGGGCTAGGACCCAGATGGGGTCAAAAGGGCCAGAGACCCACCACAAGGGACATTCATAAGAGCAGAGAAGCTTGTGGTCCCGACTGGCCTGAGACATGGCCAGGGCTTAAAGAAAAGCCAAAGGTACCAGAGAAGGGGCCACAGCTAATGGGCAAAGGGGACAGGTGAGTTGGCTGCCTGGGATGCCATCTGCAAGGCTTGGGCTGTGGTGTAGGGGAGGAATGGAGCCAGAGATACTGACCCCTGGCATTGGGGAAGAACAGGTAGCCTCCTGCTTAATTAACAGCTCAATTGTGTTCCATCAAGGCATGGCAGGTGAGACAGGTGGGTAGCATTCCCAGAGGCAGGTAGGGAAATTAGCACTCTGTCTAGTCAGGGAGCCCCACTTTGCCACATTAATCCATCCTATTATTTTCCTACAATGATATTTGATTCCATACAGTACCTTTGTCTTCATGTTTCTGTCTTTTAGAAGGATCAAATTTCAGATCTGAGTAGGTTATCACGTGCTCGCTCATGTCCAGTGGCGCTACAGAGACAGACATTATAAACCAGGCTTTAGGAAGCTGCATCAATTGGCTTGCATTCAGAAGAAGTTGATGACTTTGTAAGATATCATCATGAACTTAGATAACCATAGGAAGGACCTATCTATGCTGCTGAGCTTTCTAACATGCTACATTCTTTAATCACATTAGAGAAGTCGCATTCAAAAGGTTGCAAAGCCACTCCAAAGTTAAGTGAAAGTGAATTAAGCTTGTTTGTACAACTTGAATTCACCTCTCATGCAAATACGTTATGAGGCAATATCTGATTACCATGGGATGCACAGTTTTCAGTTCATAAAGGTGTGTTCATACACTTCATTGTCTAGTCCATGTAATTAATCGGTGGCTAACTGCTGCACACTTTTGGGACCCTGTCTTGAGTACAGAATTAGTCATTTCCCCATGGGATTTCCCGTAAGGTTCCAATTGTAGTTTCTTAGCCCAGGTCCCAAAGGCTACTGGAAATATTTCCGGGAGGTACCTCAAGATCCCTTTTATGTGCTTTATAGACCTCAGTGCTTCACACAGCATGGTGATTCACAGACATTAGTGAATTTATCTTCGCAATTTATCTTTCATACATTCCCTATATAGGAAACAGTGAGATTAAAGCTAGAACTGGACAAACCGTAAAGTAATTGTGCATGCTCAGTCCAAGGCAGCCTGAGTCTAAGTTTGCAGAGTAGGTCTCTTTTTACAGCACTTGATCTGTTCAAAGCCTCATTTCCACTTACATCAATTGTATCTCTAAGTGCTCAAGACTTCTGCAAATCAGACAACAGTGTCTCAAGTCAGGCACTAAAATGATGAAGCAGTAGTGGTCCACAGGAAAATAAAGCTCTGTTTTTTGACATGCCCAGAATCACCCAGAAATGGTGACAAAGGCAGGGATTGAATCAAATTCTTTCCCACTTCATCCCACAGAACCTGAGAGCTTCTGCCTCATCATCTACCCAGCTTTCAAATTCTGCAACAAATGATGCAAGATTCAGCACAGGAGCAGCCTCCCTTGCAAAGGGCTTGAAACTCCCCTGGGTGTGTCTCCTCTTCCCCCTCACTCCTGCCCTGCACTCCCCAAAACCGTTCTGCCCTCAAATAGTCCAGTCATGCTGGTTCCTCTTCCTCACTTCCAAGTTCCAGAGGGGCAGCTCGAAGGATGCTCTGAGCCCAGTAATGCTAATGAGAAGTTCCTGGCTCTAGATTTCTATGCCAGGTACCATGGTGCAGCAGGCAAGCACAATGTGCACAGACAGTTTTGTTCAGCCCTTGCAGCCCCAAGGACAGAGCACATACTGTTCTTCAGCAAGGAAGGTGCCTGTGCAGCCTGGTGAGCCCAGGAGCTGGAGCATGCTCACTGCAGAGGGAACCCAGAGAGATGGAGCTTCTGGGCCTCAACAAGGTGCATAGCTGTAAATCAGCAGTGCTTCATTGGAGCCTATAAAACTATAACATGAGCATGGCATCTGGCCCATGATAATTCATGGAAAATAGAAGAATCAGAATCTTCTTCCCCCTTTAGGGATGTGAATGCCACCCTCATCACTCTCTTCTCCCATCTCCCATGTTGCATCTCACCTGCCCGTGTGGAGTCAGTCCAGCACAGTCTGTGATGTCTCCTCCTTGTCAGAAGATGACCAGTAACCACTACTTGGTGACAGCCTCTGCCAGCTCAGTCGAGCTCCATGCTTCCTCCTCCCTGCCCCTGACACCCCTTGCATTCACTGCAGACATACTGACAAGCATTTGCCCTTGTTTCCCAGAACTCTTCTTTTCCCACACTGTTTTTCCAAATCACCTAGGTTTCTTTCTTGAGCAACACAGTCCCCTGATGCAGAAGCTGTTATCCCTAGAGCACCTGCCTACCAGGGCAGATGTGCTGCCCTGTACCCTCCTCCCTTCCCATATCCAAAGCATTCGGGCCTGGTACCTTTACTTGTTCTCCGCGGTTTACCAGCAGAGGACACGGGAGTCCTGAACTGGAACAAAAAGAGGTGCATCTGTTCTGCTCCTGTCTATGAATCCCCGTGGGAGGTGGAAGGAGTCTGATGATTGGCTGGATGGTAACCCCACAGGAAACGCTGTCTATGCTTATCTGAGATGCTGACCCTTTGTAGCACCTTTACAGAATGGGGCTTTTTTCTGCTACAGTGTTAGCAACTTTCCACGCAGAAGGGCTCACCGTAAAACCTGGATGAGGATCCTGCAGTGCTGCGACTGCTGAGTGAACGTAGCATCTCAGCGCTTGTGTCCACACCCTTATTATCACTATGGGCTGATGCTACCTATGCTGCTTAGCTGCTCCATTTTTGTCTTTAAGGCCCCATTCCAATAAGGCACCTAAGCACATGCTCAGCTGTAAACTCTGGGGGCTTTTTCTGTCTTTCCTGCTCAGCCTGTGCTCAGTCTGTGCTTTGCCCAATTAGAACGTGCTTCCTAATCCAGCACTGAGCAGTGGTCAACCTGGGCTCTGTGCAGGGCTGAGGTTCTTGGCTCCCAGGGGAGGCTGCACTTTTACTTCACATGTGGCTGAGGGCTCAGTGGATTGCCCAACTCATGTCCTGCCTTGCTGCATTATGCATGGCTGGAAGCTGAGCACTCTCCCAGAGCAGGGTATGCTGCAGCGCTCAGGGCCCTGGATACACAACACATTTGTGCAGCTGTAATTGCTTCTTACACCTATGTCAATGCATTCTTCAGTCCATGGGAGTTCTCTAGCACTCAGAAGTAATAACAGATATCCAATGAACCCAAGATGGAGAGCTACATGGGTAGGGGCATGAGAAAAGCTTACAGGATACAGGTACACTGCACACCATGGCAAGAACTACATAGGAATGTAATGGATACCACAGGTTCAGCACTGTGTCATAGCAAGAGTGGCCAAACTGAAACATTTTCTCATTGTTGCAAGATGCCATTGAGAGGAGAATTTATGAACTCTATCTGTGCACGAACACAGTTGCACAAGTAGCTGTTCACCTGCAAATTAGCAGCCAATATGGCTGTGTGAAGCTTCAGTCCCTGATTCAATTGGGCAGAGATCTGGCCCAATTCGGTGGCTGAATCTCCAAATTCGAACTGAATCAGAGGACCTTTAATCTCTCCAAATCAAATCAGAACCCTCCAAATCGATTCGGAGAGATTCGGAAAGATTCAGAGATTTAGACATAGAGACAGCTTTAAATGTTTTTCTACATACCTCTAGGTTTGCAGGGGCCCGTGAATGCTGGGGGGCAAAGAGTGTACCACAGAAATGCAGGGGGTTCCCCAGCATGCTTGGAAGCAGACCCAAAAGTGGACCAGAAGAACTGGGGTCTCCCTGCAGCCGATTGCCAAGCTGGGGGGATATAGGGGTGGGAGGCCCTGCGCGCTTTCTGACAGACCCAGAAGTGGGCTGGAAGTACTTCCGGTCCACTTCCTGGTTTGCCACCGAGTATGTGGAGTGCCCCCCCGCACTTTTGTGGGATTCTCCATGCACCCCAGCATTGCAGCAATTATGAGCCATGCCTACTACCTCAAGGCATTTCGAAAAAACTTTGAAACCTGTGTTTGTGTCCGAATCATTGATTCTCCTAATCAGCATTGAATCTTCAGATTCAGATTCATTGATTCCCAAAATGAAACAGGGACAGTGATCTGAATCAATGAGTTAAATTACTGTCCCTGATTTGGGCTGAATCTGAATTAAATAGGGTCTGCTTCACACACCCCTAGGAGCCTGCTAGACTGCCTGGGTGCTACCGTATACTACCCAGCACATATCAGTCAATAAAATAAGAAGTTCCTGTCATATGTATATAGCATTTTGGTGTTTTTTTTAAATAGCCTTATCCACCTCCTTCTCCTGAATAGGAAATATGCAGTAAACATTTCCAATGATGTCACTCCTATGTGTCATCCCACTTTATGTTCAGCCAGAGACTTTCAACAGATCTATAGTAGCTCACCTACTGTTAGACTGTGGGACAGGTATAAACACAGCAAAATCTAGTTAAGTAATCATTGAGAGAATTTGTCACTGTGCTCTTACTAGTCATGCCCTGACTACCTCTCTGAGCCCTATTGATTTCTAAATAAAACACTTTGGCTAATGTGTCCTCTGTTAAACTGAAATTAGCCACTTCAGGCTATGCAGATGTACTAAAATCACAAAGGAATTATCTGCCAATAAATTAGTCAGCCTAATAAGCTCCAGGATATTCACTCAAGGGGTCCCTTCAAACCAGGTAATGATTCCTAAGCATTGGGTACTCCTCAGCTTTCCTGCCCTGAAAAACTCAGAGGGTGTATGTACATGAGGTGCTACTGCATAGTAGCATTGGGGAGCATTAACCATGGCAGTAACTGTACTGCACAGTAGTAATGAGCTACTGCTCAGCAGCTTGCATTAAAAAAACAACACAAAAAACAAACAAACAAAAAAACATGCAGGTAAGGTACTGTGCAGTAATGCTGGTGCAGTCATTTAGTACGTGGTCATGAATGTACTAAATGACTGCACGGTAACAACTGCACAGTCCACCACTCATATAGACATGGCCAGATATGATCAACTGTTTCATTGTGGAGAATAAGTTTATCTTGCAGCAATGAGCACATGGAAGTGGGCAAAGCATAAAACTTGTAATGCTTATTTTACTTCATCCTAACTGGACAGTTCCTACACAGTGAGCACTCTAACGAGGAGTAATCTCAGGCCCCCATGGTCTCCATGAAGGTTAGACAACCCCTGGGGATGATAGCCATGGATATCCTGGGCCCCCTCCCCACTACACCATGTGGAAACAAGTACATCTTAGTAGTGGCTGACTACTTCTGCAAGTGGGCAGAAGCCTATCCTCTCCCTGATCAAGAGGCCCAGATGGTGGCAAAGATTTTCGTCAACAGATTTCTGTGCTACAATGATACACCTTGATCCCTCCACACTGACCATGGGAGAAATTTTGAATCGCAATTATCCATCACATATGCAACCTTTTGGTCATTAATAAAAGCTGCACCACTCATCACTCCCAGTCTGATGAACTACTAGAGCAGTTCAACCATATGCTGGTTGAAAAGTTATCCTCTCTGATTCAAGATAACCAGATGGGATGGGATGAGGTATTTCCGTATGTCATGATGGCCTACCGGAGCAGTGTGCAGTCGTCCACAGGGTACACACCATACATGGTGTTGTTTGGGTGGGAAATTTGCCTGCCTTTTGATGTTGTCTCTGAGACAAATGTATCAAAATAATTCAACAATCCTGAGTACATTACAAAAGTGACAGAATACCTCAGCTCAGTTAGCCATGCTTTCAAGACACATCAGGCTACAGCTACACAAAGGCAAAAAGAGCACTATGACCTCAGGGTGACTGGCCAGCTGTGAGCCACGGGAGCTGGTGTGGGTACGGAACCAGACAAGGAGGCAGGGTCGGTGCTGGAAGCTCTGCAAGAAGTTGAATGGCCCCTGTACAGTCACCAAGAAATTGTTGGAGGTGCTGTATGAGCTGGTGAGCAGGACCAGTGGGCAAATGTTGGTAGTGCTGTATAATTGGATGTAACCTTATATGTACACATGGAACAGAGATCCCGACCCTACAAGGGAGCAAGGAATGACATTTCATCAACAAACAAGATGCCTGCAACCAAGCCACTATCAGAAGCCTCCTAATCAAACCACCATGAATACAGCCCCAAGTACACCCAATAGTGTGCTGCCAGAGCATGCTTCTAGATCAGGGACTGTTGGGTGGGACCAATGGCCTGAGGGGGATTATAATAGGGAAGAGAAATGGGTACAAAGGGGAAGGTTAGACCTGGGGAAGGTTAGACCTGGGCATGACTAAAAGTGCCCACAACCCACTAGAGGCAATGGGTGCTCCTGCCCCTGAATGCTCAGGCAGACCACAGAGGGAGAGGAGACCCCCCCAGGTGGCTTAGTGACTACACAACATAATCCAAATAGGATGTCAGGGCGCACCCAGTTAAACAGTCTTCAGGACTTCAGGCCAATTATCTGATGGTGTCAGTGAATCTAGCTGCAGGGTGCTTACCAGACCTAACTCCATTCTCACTAACTTCAGAGTGTGCAATAATTGACACACATTGTATATAAACTGCTAAAGGGGCTGAAGCAACCAGCAGTGAGAAAGATAATGCAGTTGTGACCTCAGTGTTTTTCGAGCAGAGTGTCACTGGTACCACTGAGCATGACCCAGCACAGGCTGCAATGGTCATGGAACTTATACATTTGCATCAAGCAGAACCCACGGAGCTTTGGGGTTTGGATTTAACAAGACATCATAAGTGGTGGGAGAGTTTCCACCTGAGTTGTGAGGGGGCTTTTGTACTCTTCCACATCAGATCAGCCTAGCAGTGACTTTTGTAATAGACATGGTACCTGCTCAGATGTGGTCAGTCTGACTGTGATCTAACTCTTCCCCCAACTCCCATGCAGACAGTGACTCTTCCTTCTGTACCGCATGTCCAGGGCTGAGCAGGATTTCTCTCTGCCTCACTCAGCTGCTGCAGAGCACAAGAGACTGGACATGCCTCTACTGTGGGAGACCTGGTCACTGCTGTTTTCTTAACAACATGTATCTTCCCAGTCCTTGATGGACAGACCAAGATGACACAGGCCAGTGACCATTTTTGGCATCTGCAGGAGGATACTGAAACTCAGTTCCCCAATTCTCTTTCTCTGGCACTCCCAAGCTGGGGACACTCCAGGGGTCCCTTCAGGGTATGGACCTTCCCATGGCCTGGTCAGACTTGTTAAGACACCCCTACAGTTACCAACCCCTTCAGCCCCATTACTCTTGGGGCTGGGTGATGCTGCACTGATTGGAGATGGTTTATTTTCAGAGCCAAGGTGAGATTCCTGTAGCAACTGGAGGACATGGAGTCTCGCCAGGAGAACAATGGAAAACCCATCCCCTAGGCTCCTGCTATTGTATGTGACAGTGTCACCTGTGCCTGAGCAGTCACCAGGGATTGAGTGTGCTTCTTCTCATATTTTGTGTAAACTTGTGACACTCTTTATGACTGTACACACCATAAGGTCTCAGGACTTTCCTTTGACCCTTGTGATTGCCAAAATAGAATCAAAAACATCATAGGGCCAAGAAAAGGACATCTGGGAATGCAATGAGGGCAGAGAACCCCATTACTGCTGGCAGCAGGAGATGCAGCTGGGCTGTGGAGAGGGGAGAGAGTGCTGTCAACCAGAACATGCATTAAATCATAGGCAAAGAAAGAATTAAATTGTGTCTGTGTCTATGTGGCTTCCCAGCTGACCCAGCGTGGCAGCAACAAAATTCCCCATGCTCCTTGATGTTGTTTAGGTCTTTCCTGTTACTGAAAGGGAAGAAGGTTTTCTCAGCCAGAATGACTGACCTAGTTGACAGGGCTTTAAACTAGGATCACTGTGGGATGAGTGGTCAATTAACAGTTCTAGCTGAGGTCATGTCAACCACAGTATTAACAGGTTAGGTAGCCCAAGGGGGCCTACTCTGACAACAGCTCAAGGAAAGACCATGTCCCAATACACAGGTAAACCCAGAGCTTTCCATGGCAGGCTCACAAATGCCAGGAGTTTGGGAAACAAGCAGGAGAAACTCGCCTTTCTCCTGAGCAACAAAGGTTATGATTTCATAGGGATAATGGAGACCTGGTGGGACTCCATCTACAACTGGTTCATAGGTACCTTGTATAGGAGAGACTTTGTTGGGAAGAGTGGTGAGGGTGTAGCTCTCTACATGAAGGAACTGAGTCCCTTCAAACTGAGTTTAGCAACCAAGGAGGGTGTCGAGACCTTCTGGATTAAAATATGGGGAGAGCATGAGGAAGGGGATATAATTGTAGGAATCTATTACAGACCCCCCAACCAAGAGGAAGAGCTGGATTGTGAATTCAGTAAGGAACTGGCTGAAGCTGCATGCTCCTGATACATGGTTGTCATGGGGGACTTCAACCTCCCTAACATCTTGTGGGAAGAGCACATGGCCAAATCTAACTAGTTGTATAGATTCCTTGCTTGCACTGATGAGCTCTGTCTAACACAAGAGATCTATAGACCGACTAGAGGAGAGGCACTGCTGGATTTGGTTCTGGCCAAAGGGGATGATCTGGTGAGTGATCTGAGGATCAAGGGGAACCTTGGTGACAGTAAACATGAGCTGATCACCTTCTCTGTCCATTGCAGGGGGCACAAGTCTCTCAGTATCCTCAACTTTGGGTTGGCTGACTTTCATAAACTCAGGAGACTGGTCAGTCAGGCACTAAGAGACCATCACCCCTTAGAAAGGGGAGTCCAGGGGAATGGTTGTTTCTTAAGAAGATATTGCTTGAAGCACAAGAAAGTCCATTCTGTACCACAGGAAATGCAGTCAGCAGACTGGGGTACCCCCTTGGCTCAATAGGGAACGTTTGGACTTACTGAAACTAAAAAGAGAAGTTTATAGCAGATGGAAAATGGGAAACATCACCAAGGAGGACTACACAGCACTAGCCTGCACCTGTAGAGAGTGGACCAGAAAACCCAAGGCAGAAACCAAACTCAGGCTAGCCTTGGGAATCTTTGGGGATGAGGTGAGCACCCAAAAGTGGCAAAAGAACAGGTTAGGCACTATTTGGAAAAGCTGGACAGATACAAGTCCATGGGGACGGACGGGATGTACCCGAGGGTGCTGAGGGAGTTGGATGATGTGATTGCAGAGCCACTGGTCATCATCTTTGACACTTCATGGTGATCAGGAGAGGTCCCCAATGACTGGAGAAGGGTAAACGTAGTGCCCATATTTAAGAAAGGGAAAAAGGAGGATCCAGGGAACTACAGACCAGTCAGCTACAACTCAGTCCCTGGAAAAATCATGGAGCAGATCCTCAAGGAATCGATTCTAAGCACTTGGAGAAAAAAAAGAGTGATTAAGAACAATCAGCATGGATTTACCAAGGGTCAGACATGCCTGACCAACCTGATTGCCTTCTATGATGAGATGACTGATTCTGTGGATGAGTGGAAGCTAGTGGATGTGAAATACCTTGATTTTAGCAAGGGTTTTGATACAGTCTCCCACAACAGATTCCCAGGCAAGCTAAGGTAGTAAAGGCTGAATGAATGGACTGCAAGGTGGATAGAAAACTGTCTGGAGCATCAGACTGAGAGGTTAGTAATCAATGACTTCATGTGTAGTTGGCAGCCAGTATCAAGTAGTATCAAGTAGTAGTAGTATCAAGACCGACCTGGGGTCGGTCCTGGGGCTGCTTTTGTTCAATGTCATAATCAACAACCTGGACGATGGCATAGAGTGCACCCTCAGCAAGTCTGCAGATGACATCAAGGTGGGAGGAGGAGTATATACACTGGAGCGTAGGGCTAGGATTCAGAGTGGCCAAGTCACTTTAGAAGATTGGGCCAAAAGAGGTCTCATGTAGTTCAACAAGGACAAGTGTTACGTCCTGCACTTAGGATGGAACAATCCCATGCACCAGGACAGGCTGGGGACTGACTGGCTGGCTATCGGCCCTGAAGAAAAGTACCTGGTAGATTCAATGGACAATAAGCTGAATAGCTGCTCAAGACGGGTCAGTCGCAGCGTCTGGAGGACAAAGAGAAGCTAAAGGCAGAAGTGTGTGTGAGGCTGCTGGAGCTCAGAGAAGGCATCCTTTCTTCCATGTGTCACGTGACACAGCCTGAGTTGAGAAGACAGTGGCCAGGGATAAAAGTCAAATAAATTGCCCAGCTGCGGGACTCAACTTCTGAAACCAACCTCACCCCTAGTGGAGCTGAATTTCCTTTGTTGAAGTAGCAACCCACAGCTGCAGTCCAAATGGATAACTTTCCTCTGGGTGTGCACATGGAAAGATGCTTAAGTTTCTCCTTCCATCATCAACTGCTTTAGGCTGTACTTTTCCCTGCCTTTCTAATTCTCTAAGCCCTACAATTCTTGCAGCAAGGCAAGATTCTAAGGAGTTAGCAAACTTAATGAAGTAAGTTAGTCATTACATAATCAGTTTGGCATTGCATAGTAAGGCCTCAATTAAAGGTACCACGTTGACGTTTCGGGCCTACAAGCTGATGTGAGCAAAGTGGATGGAGAAGGAAATGGAACACCTCGAACAGCTCATAGTGGGAAATTGTGCTAAGTCCTTCTCTGAGCCACGTGATGATTTCAACTTTCCAAAAAACGGTTGCACGGCAGTCTATGGGGTTCCTTCAAGTCCTGGAAAGTGAGTTTGGACCTGTGGCTTTAAATATAGCATATGCTCCAAATAAGCTAGTTTTTGCTTTGTGGAGGTACAAGCCAGAGAAGTATCAAAAGAATACCTCTAAGCAAACAGAAGAGGCTTGGTAGCCTTTTGACAAGCTTCTAGACTACTCTAAATTCCAGGTAAGTTACTCACATGTTCATCTGGAGTCTGAAAGCACTGCAGAGGATGTGTGCTTGCTCCATGCTCCCAAATAATCTTCTCCCCCTTCCTCATAGGGACCCTTTTATACACCTGTCATGACCTCATCACTAAGGTCCGACCAGAAGCAGCCTCATTGGCTCCTGCCTGGTGCTTCCAAATGACATCATCTTCCCAAGTGAGGAGACTAGTCACATGACTGGCAGTGGGGCGGAAACAGAGACAATGGGGGCTGGTCCCCGCTCCCTCAGTCTCAGTCCAGGTCATAACTCAGTGTTCAGTGAAGCAGATGGGGGGGGGGCTGCCTGGTGACAGCAGTGAGGCAGACTGGAGGGGTCATTCCTCCACACTCTTTTCTCCCTGGGCCAAGACGCTGCGACTCACTTGCCAAATCATCTTGTACTGCAGGGGTGGCCCACCTCTGGCACATGTGCCACAAGTGGCTTGGAGAGGTGCTGTGTCCAAAGGTGGGTCATGCTGCAGCTGCTCCTTGATGGTGAACAAGATGACATGACGCCAGCCCAAGGGCGGGCGCTGGAGGCACTTTACTTTAAGGTTTGACCTTCTTCTTTGGAAGAATAAGGAAGAAGTGCCCTGAGATCAGAGAAAGAGGTGAAGTCACTCTCCTCACATGGAAATTTGGATGGACAATGACATGAGAGACCAGGCTGCATCCTCCTCTGATATAAAAGACATTCCCATCCAGTTTGGCATCCTTGGGTTTCAGTCACCAATCTAGCTAGTACTGACCAGCGGGTATAAGTAGCACAACTTCCAATCCATCCACCCACCAGTCCCAAACTCTAATCCGCCCCTTTTCCATCCTGACATTGTGTACTGCCATATCTAAAACCTCACTTAACCACACTTCTAAACTGTCAATCTACTGCCATGTCCAGGCCTATCTGTAATGCCTTGGACAGTACCTGGTCTCTAAAAAATCCTCCAGTCACTGGCAGTGAATTGGAGATCCAACAATTCATTTCTTATCTAAACCTACCTTCCCCTTTTCCATCACCCACAGCCCTGGAGTGTCTCCAGACCTGATGTTCCAGTGAAAAGAGGCTCCACTGATGCTGGCTATTATCAGGCAATGGGTGTTCAGCACCTCTGACCATTGAACCACATGTCTGCCTTTACCCTTAGTGGGTGTTTATCCACAGATGCACCTCAGGCAATGATGTATCAGAATGCAAATGACCCATAGGGGAGGTGGAGGCTTGGCCGGGGCATCTCTGACATCATAATGTGGAATGATGACCTGGCACTGGGTAACCAGGGACAACCGATGCTCCCAACGGCCAGTCTGTCATCCTCCCACCCAAGACTGGTCCCATGAGAGGTGCTCTGGGAGCAACAGGGGCTGCAGAGTGGGAGACAATGAGATGTCTCATGGAGACATGCAGGTGCTGGAGCTCCCACTGGGGGACCTGCCGCAGAAGAGGTGGTGAATGCCAGGCTGGGCTGGGGGCACCAAAGGAGGGCAGGAGTCAGTCTCACCCAATGGAAAGGAGGGCAGCAAGAGGCAGGAGTGACTGATGCTCTGTCTCATCTTCTCTGGCAACATGCCTGCCCATCTTTCCACCCTTCAGTCTCCACATGAGGAGGCCATCTCTGCCCCATCCAGCTTTTTAAAAAAAAAAACCTGTCTGTCCATCCATCCCCTTTCCCAAATGCCTGATTCTACAGCCTTGGTCCGCATCCACACCTTGTTTGGCCACCATAAACTATTGTACATACCCATTTTCTTCAGACATTTCCAGTCCCACCTCTCATGCCTCTGCCTGTCCCTCATTTCCAGACTCACCTCCTCTGACATCCCAAACCAGACTCCACACCTGCTCCCTGAGCTCTGCTGATGTCCTGGCAGGTGTTCATGACTGGAATGAGGACCCTGATTGGATCTCGTGTCACCTGCACACTGATTGTTGCTCTCCCTGTTGTGTCTGCAGAGTGCTAGAGGATGATGTGCACATCTGTGTCATGGATTTGGAGTCCAGGGAACTTGAATACCCATGCATCTGTGATGGATCCTGCCTCTTCAGTCAGCAGGCAAGGCTGGATGTGAACTGGGGCATCTTTGAAGTGAATGTTCTGGTTCACAGAGCTAAGGATGAAGGTGAGCTGCTCAAGGATGTGGCCTAGCTGGACAAAGTGTAGGCCAACCTCAGCAAAGACTGTGGGCTCCTTGAAGAACTTTTGATGCCTAAAGGCAACAGGAGACAAGACCAGGAGGAAGGAGAAGATCCTGTACTGCTGTCCCTTGTACACCAGGATGAGTTTGATAAGGACTTAGGGTGCTCTACAATAAGGCTGATCAGGTCACCAGATGTTGAAAGCATCATCTAAAAAGGAAGTTTCCTCCAGCAGTGAGGACAGACCTAGAAGTAAAGGCCTTCACTGACATTTCCTATTTTGCTTTGCAGTTTGGTGTGTGAAGGTGGCCTACACATGAGGCTTTCCAGGTCTTGGATTCAAGGGTGGTTTACCCAGGAACATGAGCAGCCTGGAGTTTGGAAATTTCAGTAGACCTTGGACACCTGGGGAGCTAGACTCAGAAAGAAGGAAAGCCTGTGGGCCTAAAGGAGCCAATAGGCAAAAAGAAGCAGAGAAGTGAGCCTCTGGTAGGCGACCAGGGCACTGGCAGCATCTCCCAGGACAGGACTGGCACTGACAGTGTTAAGTCCCCTGTACATAAGCATGCAGCCCACCCAGGCTCACAGTTTCCGTATAATTGCAGACCACTCATGGTCCTTTGCTACCATTGCTCTCAGGCATCACTCACAGGGGTGGACAAGTCAGACATGGTGGCCCTCATTGTCAGCACCCTCTGAGTACAGTAGCTACAACTTCCAGGCAGGCTGTGACTTTGAAGAACCTAGGGCCTTTAGCAAATCAAAACAGCCTCTCAGCACATGGTGTCGTCCAACAGCTGCCTTCTGGTGTGGTCAGGACTGACCCTCCACTTCCCTATATAAACCCTTGACTGAATATGCAGAGGAGAAGGCTTCTGACTTATATAGCAAATTACTTAATTTTGATCTAAATGCCAGCTGAGGATTAACCCTGCATCCTACTGTGACGAGCAAGTGCCCCATTCAGCGGGCTCACCTAGTCTTTTCATTTTTATGTTTTTCATTCTCAGAATAATGCCCAGTGTTACCACAAATTCCTAGGTATTTCAGTTTTCACTTTACAAGTTCATTTCCTGTCCACTTTCATAGTTTCATAGTTGGTAGGGTCAGAAGAGACCCAAGCAGGTCATAAAGTCTGGCCCCCTGCCATGGGCAGGAAAGAATGCCGGGGTCAGATTAGTCTTTTCATTTTTATGTTTTTCATTCTCAGAATAATGCCCAGTGTTACCACAAATTCCTAGGTATTTCAGTTTTCACTTTACAAGTTCATTTCCTGTCCACTTTCATAGTTTCATAGTTGGTAGGGTCAGAAGAGACCCAAGCAGGTCATAAAGTCTGGCCCCCTGCCATGGGCAGGAAAGAATGCCGGGGTCAGATTATCCCAGGTAGGTGTCTATCTAGCTTCCTTTTGAAAGCCCGCAGGGTAGGAGCGAGCACCACTTCCCTTGGAAGTTGGTTCCAGATCCTAGCCGCCCTGACTGTAAAGTAGTGCCTCCTGATGTCTAGCCTGAATCTACTCTTAGTCAACTTATGGCTGTTATTCCTAGTTACTCCTCGTAGTGCTCAGGGGAACAGGGTTTCTCCCATTCCCTGCCGGTCCCCCTTGGTAAGTTTATAGATGGCCACCAGATCCCCTCTCTGCCTTCTCCTGTGGAGGCTGAACAGGTTCAGGTCCCATAGCCTCTCCTTGTAGGGCCTGCCCTTCTGCCCCCTGACCATGTGAGTGGCCCTCCTCTGGACCCTCTCAATGCTGTCCATATCCCTCCTGAAGTGCAGCGCCCAGAACTGGATGCAGTACTCCAACTGCAGCCTGACCAGTGTCGTATAGAGAGGGAGGATCACCTCCTTGGACCTGCTCATGATGCATCTGTGAATGCATGACAATGTGCAGTTAGCCTTATGGACCACGTCCTCACATTGACGGCCCATGTTCATCTTGGAATCAATAGTGACTCCAAGTTCCTTTTCTGCCTCTGTGCTGATGAGAAGGGAGTTCCCCAGCATGTAGATATGCTGCTGGTTCTTTCTCCCTAGGTGCAGTACCTTGCACTTATCAATATTGAAACCCGTCCTATTTTCATCCGCCCACCCCTGTAACCTGTCCAATCTAATTGTAGCCTGTCCCTCCCTTCTAGCATGCCCACTTCTCCCCACATCTGAGTGTCATCTGCGAATTTGAACAAGGTGCTTTTCACCCCCTCATCCAAGTTGCTGATGAAGATGTTGAACACTGCGGGCCCAAGGAATGAGCCCTGGGGAACCCCACTACACACTTTACCTCTGCCCTTCAGAAGACTTTGGCTCTAGAGCTTCTCTGCTTATGTCTGTGCATTCATTTACCATGGGGACCTTCTTCATCAAACCCAGAGCTCTGCCTGCTCTGAGACCCAATGTTGCACTTCATTTGCATGGACTGTAACAAGGATCCTCAGTTCCAGTTTCTCTTGGACTTGCCCCTTCAGGATAACAACACACTTTCATAGAGGTAAGTTCCCCACCAGAAACTATTAGAAGTGCTGGGCTTCCCTCCCAGTAGTCCAGTTTCTCCTCCAGATTTTCTACAATACTGTCATACAGAGCATCCCCCTGAGCACCACTTTCCTGCTTATCAGTCACAAACACTCCCTGGGTCTGTAGGTCAAGAGCCCAGTTCTGTGCTTCAGCTTTTCCAGACACAGTCTCTCTGCGGCCATCTCCATTGCTGTCTGGGCTGCCCTCCTGGTACACGGTGTCAGCATCATCACAGGGTGCTCTCTGGCTTTTGCTGCTGCTGGCTGCAAACTCCTACAACAAAATGGCTCTTCCTCCTGCAGCTGGGACTGTTTTCCAAGGTTGGACAAGGCTTGGGTCTGTGCATGGCTCCACACCCTGTGTATTTCCTGCCTCTTGCAAGTCCCAGCAGTTTGCTTATGGTTTCTCTCCTGAGTTTTTCACTCTCTGGTGTCTTTGCTTTCATGCTTGCTCTTCTACTCCTTGTCACTCTGCCCAGTGTCCGTGCACTTCCCTTTTCTTCCAGAAATGCTCATTCTCTCCTCAGCAATGTCTGCAGCTGGACACAGCTTGGCAGCTCCATGTTTCCCACCAGCTGTTTCTGTTGTTTGGATGTTTGAATCTGTCTGATCTCTTACAGCAGAGTCGGCCGAAGCACTACAATTCCTAACCTGACTCATGCATTGTTCAGCCGTGCATTACACATGACCCAAAAAGGACCATGGGGAGGGGAGTTGTAGAGCCCGGAGTCATCTGAGAGTAGCAAGGATTCAGAAGTTTTCTAATTTGCAGGGCAGGGAAAATGTCCTACATTACATATGCCACTGGTGCTCTCTCTATCGGAGAGAGAAGGGAGCACCCTGCTCTAAAAACCTCACCCCTCGCCCCTTTTTAAAAACCTGTCAACCTCTTAATGCCTAGTAGCTTAATACGCCTCCCAGGATCTACAGGCAAGTTTCTCAATGATTGGCTGTCGAGGGCTCTGAAGTCACAGTGCCTTGCACAGGTGTCAGCTGACCTGGGCTACTGAGTTACAAAGCCCCAAAACAGTTACCAGGGGACCCGGCCACCAAATACTACTGCTCTGCTTGGGACCTGATGACATGTAGTTCACCCTCCACCTGAGCTTGGTGTCAGGCAGGAGGATGCCAAAGTGCAGGCGGAAGGGAGGGAGCTGGAGCTTCTCCAGAGGTGGCCTCACCTGTGAACCCAAATCAATAGTATAGGTAAATGGAAAAGGTTGCACTTATCTGTCCTTCTTGCTTATGGTCCCACCATCTGCTCCTCACATGGCAGGTCCAGCGCCCCCACCCCAGCAGCCCAGGTCTGGGCATGAGCTGGCTGCAGGGTCCTGCTAGGTGTGGGGAAGCCTGCCTGTCTGATCCTCACCCGCTGTCCCATGCAATGATTCCTGAATGCTGTTAGCTTCCCATGCCTGCAGGGGCAGGACCTTCAACCCTGTCTGGGCAGTCAGGCATCCAACCACGGGCAGCTGGGGGCATTCCCCCAGCGGAGGCTAGCTATTAGGGCTGTGAGAAATGGCACCGTTCCATTTCAACTTGCATTTCAATGGAACAGTGTTTTGTTTCAAATTTCATTTTGGTTCAAACCCTCTAGTCCATTTTGTTTCGTCAAAACTATTTTGCTGTTTTGATGCTGTTTCAACATTTTGCCCGTAGGTTATAATGGGGACGCACGAAAAAGCCTATGACTTTGTCATTTCTGGCCTGCTTTGGATGAAACTTGCAGAAATGGTAGCCTCTTCTGAGGGCATGAAGTCAGTCAAGTTTCAAGGACATATGTGCAGGGAGTTTGGGGAAACTGCACCTGAAAATATTGAAAGTAAAAAAACGTATGTCATGTGTACGTGTTAAGCCACAGCGGGGTCAAAACTACAGGCCTGCTATCCCCTGCTGAAGCCACAAAGCCTGCCATCTTTCAAGGAGATAGACACAGGGGCTTCTTGGTTCTGGGGCCCTGCACCCCCAGCTGATGACAGGCAAAACTCATGTCATGGGACCTTGTGCAACTGTGCCTGTCTTGGGGTACAGGGTGGGGAAAACTACTGCAGGCCTGGCTGCTAGGCCCTGCTGTGGCCACAAAGCCTGCCAGCTGTCAAGGAGATAGGTGCAGGGGGGTTCTGGGGTCCTGCACCTCTGGTTGCTAATGGGCAAAACTCACTAACTGACCCCCAGGCAGAAAGCAGGGCAGTTCAAGCAATGCTGCCTTTTATGCAGTTTTTACATCCCTCCCCCAGAGCACTGTGTTTGGAAGGCACCTCAGGGAAGGATGACAGTCACTGGTCAGATACACAGTCAATAATAATGAGAGCACTCCTCCCCCGCTTCCCCCTCTTCCCCCTTCCTCTCCTTACTTTAGTTTCTGTTTTCCTGCAGGCAAGACCAGCTTGAGCGTCGAAGCTCGAAACATTGAAAAAAATGGCCTCATTTTTTTTCGAGGCTGTTTTGAAACTCTCTGTTTCATTTCAGTTTTGCTGTTTCGAGCTCGAAATGGGTTGAAACAGTGTCAAAACGAAACTGCCGGTGAAATTTTGCACTGCCCTACTATCTATTACAGCTGTGCCTACTACATGTGCTTCCAGCCAGCCTGCATGGCTGCAGCACAGCTGCATATGTCTTGGAGAGGGACATGGAAAGGTGATGCTGTCCCAGGCCAGAAGTGCCTTGGACATGCTCCTTCCTGCAGTGATGGGGCCAGGCCCCATTACACACCTTCCCACCCCTAGTTCCTGGCTCATGTGTCCATGGGGCTGGTGGAAGCTTTTCCTCCTCTTCCACAATAAAACATCTGCATTGTGGTGCCGTCATCCTGGGTGGTACTCTACAGGCAAATGAAAATCTTGTAGCCCCTAATTCCACCGTAATAACCAGGTGTTTTGTAACTTGATCTTTCCCAGTGATTGAAGTGGCACATGATCTTTTATTAGTGTAAACTTCTGCCTAGCCTGTCAGATAATAGCAGAAGCTGTTGATGGCCCATTTCAAGGCCAAGCCATATTTTCCCTTTCTATGGTGACATACCCCTGTTCCCAGGGCTGCACCTTTCTGTGAACGTATGCCACCAAGTGTTCCCCATTAACTCCTGGCTGAGAATGTACACCCCCCCACCCCACCCCGGACCACATTCAGTGTGTCCGTCTGCACTAGAAAGGGTTTTGAAAAGTCTGTAGTGTATACTACAGGCGGGGTACCTAATGCCTTCTTGACCCGCCAGAAGGTTTTCTCAGACTCCATTGTCCAGACAACCCAATTTGGGGATGAGTCATTGGTAAGTTCAGACAGTGGGTCTGTTACGTCTGAAAACCAGGGTACTAGGTGGTGCTAATAGTTGGAAGTACTGGATGTGTTTTGTTTTGTTTGTTTGTTTGTTTGTTTGTTTGTTTTTCACAGCAGGTTATAATCCTTTTGGGCTTGCACCTTATCTATCAATGGTCGTATCTGTTTTTTTTTCCTACGTTGAAACCGAAACTTTGGGTGTCCTCTTGCCCCAGTGCACATTCCTTTTGGTTGGCAGTTAGTCCCGCAGCTTTCAGTTCTTCTAACACTTTTGTCAGATGTCACAGGTGTTCTTCTCAGGTCTCTGAATATGCTACTAAATTGGTGATATATGCAGAGGCATATCCCCAATGAGTTGGCAACACCTTCTCCATCATCTCTGGAACATCACTGCTGCACTGTGAAGGACAAATAGCACCTGAAGAAACTCAGAAAGCCCCCAAGGGGTGGCAAACATTGTCTTCTCCTGGATGCTGGCTTCTAAGAGAATTTGACAGTCCCCATTGGTCATGTCTAAGGTGGAGATCAACTGCATCCACCTATTTACTCCAGCAAGTCTTCCACCCGGGCATGGGGTAAATGTTGAAGTACACTATGCTGTTAACCTTTCTAAAAATAATGCAAAACCACATGGTCCCATCTCTCTTTAGATCCATGATGATGGGGTTTCACTAGGCACTTCTAGATTCTCTCACCACCCTGTCTGCCAACATCTGGGTGACCTCCCTGCACGCGGCCTCTTGAATCTTCTGGGGGATTCATCGCCAATCCTCCCATACAGTCTTTCCTAGTGGGATCTTTACCTCTTGTTCCAGCCATTGAGTTTTCCAAGGGCAATCTGAAAACACTGTTCTGAATTGCTTCACCAGCCAGGCTGCCAGCCGCTGCTGTGTCTGTATCAGGTCTGCATGCATCTGGACAGGCCCTCCTAAGTCTTGTAGAAGCACTTCTGGACAGAACTAATTTGGCTCTGGGCTGGCAGTGACAAACAGGGCCTCCCTGTCCACTCACCTCTTTAAGAGTTTGATATGATATACCTACTAGGTTTTATGCCTGCCCGATTGCCACACATCATAGTCCACTGCGCTTATATGTTGTATCACCTCACATGGTCCTTGCCACCAGGCCATAAACTTGGAGGTGTCATAAGGAAGCAGCATGAGCACCCAGTCACTCTCATTTAACTTTCTTGTGTGTACCCATTGATTGTATCTGGCTGTTTGCTAAACTTGGGTGGTTTGTTATTTGCATGCCAATGCTCTTGCAGTCTCTAGCCGCTCCAGCACATGCACTATTGTGCTTTGTGCCAACCCTTCCTGTTGTTTGCAACCTTCCTTGAGCAAATCCAGAATCCCTTGTGGGTGGTGCCCATACGATAGGTCAAATGGTGAAAGCCAGGTGGCAAAATGGGGGACTTCTCAGTAGGTGAACATTAGTGGTCCCAAGAGCTTTTCCCACCTGTGCATGCCTTCTTGACCTTCTTGAGCACACTTTTGTGAACCGGGAGCTGTTCTGTCTCCAGCTTCTGCCGCCAATCCATGTTGGTCTCCCCAGTGCAAGCCAGTCTTCCAAAACTCGTGCTTAGCTGGGATTCACCTAACATACCCTCTGCCTCAGGATTATATTGGGGTGTCTTTTGCTGAACAAGCATGCTCAGCAATTCCCACAGGCAGGGCCAAACCTGATCTAACAAAACCGGGTGAGCTAAGTGCCTGGCTAGGCATGCTAGCACTTGGTGGTTGTGTCTTTCAATCTTTATCTTGCTCCTGATGGTCTACCTTATGGCAATCTGCTTCTGCACCAACCAATTCCCTTCATACTACTGTCCATGTGGAGCCACTTTCTAGTAAGGCAGTCCCCACTGTCTTTCAAGCCAGGCCTCGACCCTTATGTGGAAACCTTCTATTGAGTTCCACGTCCTCCCTGGGCATGGCCAATCACCAAATCCGCACTCCATCTCTTCTACAGGGGTGGTCTTTCATCCATGGGTGGGAATTTTTCCCCAAATGGTCTCCAAAGTTCCCTCTGTATCTCCTTGGGGACAATTATGGACATAGTGCCTAGACTGCCTACACTGGAAGCAGGGATGGCCCACACTGGTCTGGGGAAGAGCTGGGGAACTGAGCCAGCAGCTGGGGATTGAGCCGGGGGCTGGAGGAATGTAAAGGGACCTTACCAGATCATTGAATACCACCCCCAGCTCTCTGATCACTTCCCTCAGTTCTTCCCAGGGGGCATGGGACCCTGGATCTGTATGATGGCCTTCAGCAGGCTGCCACGGCAGGCTGGAGATAACAGCGGCTCTGAGCCCATGTGTCATAGGTGAGAGGAACCAAGTTCAGCTGGAGGGGAAGCTGCCTGGGGTGTGAGTGGAAGAAGGCAGGATTTTTGCTGTGGGATGGCTGGAGGCAGCGCTGCTACGTGACAGCAACACGCCCTGCCACTTACTGCGGGAGGTGCATCATCACAAAGCAAACAGTGGGCACAGACCATACACAGGCATGTGTCTTGGTTCATATGTGTGTGTCTTGGGAGTGGGGAATTGAGGAGGGAATGAGAGCGCTGCTGAAAGGTGATTGTACAGATCTCCGTCTGTGTCCTCTGCTGGCTCCTCACCTCCCAGATCTTCACACCAGCTACAGCACGTCAGTGCATCCCTCCTCCAGGAACCAAATGACCTGGGACTAGCTGCTTCTAGGCAGAAATCCTCTAAGAAAGCCTGAGGCTGTTTGCAGATGTTAAAAAAAAACGAAAAAAAACCCAAAACCCTAACAATTTACCAGAAGCAGCAGCATGTTACTTTGATCCATTCCACAGGATCTGTATAGATCAGGCACTTCAGGAAGGCTTTAGCTAAAGCTGATCCAATCAACTATTAGAAAAAATGCCCCACAAAAGTGCCCAACTTATACACACACAAGATTGGTCCAAATAATGCCATGCCTCTTCTGGGCAGGTGCTCGGCTCAGTGCATGGGCATGCTGAATTTAAAGTAAAGTGCTGTTTTGTTTTGTTTTTATTAACACATGAAAGCAGGCTGAGCCTCCTATGTCCAATGGGAGTTTCTGGTCTGTTGCCACCTCAGGGGGAAGTTTCCCTTGTGTGCGCGCTCTCTCTCTCTCTCTCTCCCTCTGTCTCTAATAATATTTATTATTTATTTAATTATTTAATCTACCCTGCCATCTCCTACAGAAATAACAAGTCTGGGACCCTATAAATGGCTTCGACTTGGCCAGAAGGAATTCAATCATGAAACGTGAAGTAGAACAGGTGACTTTTGTCAGACCTCGACTCCATGCGGCACCCAACAACTAGGGGGACAACAATCCAATTGCTCATGGATCCTGTTACTCATTAGCCAGAGCAGGCAGGGAGCAAATGACAGCACACATTGCTCGCAACAGCTTTATTCAGAATGGAGACAGCTTCAGGCAAGATCCCTCACAGACCATGAAACCAGGGGAGCAGCACCAAGTGTTAGGATGGGGAACCCTTGAATTTTACTGCCCTGTGTCTCTTGCATTTTCCCGCCCTTTTTTTTTCCTGCCAATTTCTTGCAGCTGATGCCTTGCTTATTTATGCTTGCTTTTTCCTGCCTTTTTTGCAATCTGCTCTTTCTCCCACTCTTTTCCCTTGTTGATTTGAACTGAGCCTAAACACTGAAGGGTCTTGGTTTCAAGTTAGAGATTTAACCAGACATTGTTTACTTAGGGGCTTTAAATGGTTAATTGTTTGTCTAATTGTTTGACTGTTTGTTTAATTGTAAAGTAAAGGAATTTAAACCAAACAGGGAAGGGAAACCAATGGTATATCGAAAATATAAAAAAAGGCTTTTGAGATCTGTAAGTGACCAAAGACAGTAGGAGTGAGGTAGGGGTGACAACCTCATGTGGGCGCAAAGTGGAAAGTTTCATGATAATGACTGAATGCATAGGCAATTCCATGTAAATGTAGAGGTGAAGCCATGGGTGTAACAGGAGGGAACTGGGTATGGTTTAATGCTAATGAGTGTGGACTGGAAAGTATAAATATATGAACACAATGATGTTCTGTGCGGTGTTCGCAGTGTGTGCGGAGGGTGTGGCCGCTTCTCTGTTTGGTGGGGACCCACCCGAAGTTACCTCCACTCCAATAAAGCTGTTGAATGCATTGTGTGCTTGTGTTTGCCCCCTGCTCTGCTCTGGCTAATGAGTATCAGGATCCCATGGGCAATTGGTTCATTGGATTCCTTAGTCATTGGGCCTCACGTGGGGTTGAGGTTTAACACCAAACAATAGCTTTTTTTCCACATTTATACACTTTGGTTTATACATATTAACATTCAATCCACCTCCATCCCTCCTTTTCTTCCACCCATTTCTCCTCCCTTCTCAAGCTCCACTTCTATTTACTGTTTGCTTCATTAGCATGAAATTGCCTATGCATTTCATTCATTTACATGTCTTCTTGGTATGAGAGCATGTCTAAGAGTTTGACTTCTTTTCTTTGGTCAATGGACAGACTTTGACCAAAACCTGGAAGCTTAGGGAGGCTTCTTCACCAATCACCATTCACCTTTTTGCATATGTTCATCTTGGATTCTGTTACCAATTATGTGTTGTTTTTCACATTCCAGTCTGTTTTTCTGTCTCACGTTGTACCATCTTCCACATTCCTAAAACATCACCTCATTCACAGAACACAGACTCACACAGAGTCACATGCTGCTTTTTCCTCAGAAAATGGTTTACACAGTTAAGATGGTTACTTAGCATAAGCAAATAGCTGGCTTAGCTATCATTCTGCCTTGTGGTCAGCAGCTTTGCTAGGCCACAGGTCATGCCTTTATTCAGCAGCACATTCAATACTCCCTGAAAATCCAAATATTGTCACCCTAACAATTTCGAGTAACTCATCTATCTATCTATCTAGATATAGATAGATATAGATATCTTAGGGAACATAGTTGTGAGGTCACCATCAAAGCAGGGCCAGTAGCTCACAGTATCACTCTCAGGATTATGCCCAAGACAACGACCCTGAAAAAGTCCCTGGGCAGGTCCCATAAAGGGATGACCCATATTAGTGAAGAAGCAGCATATGTGATGTGAGAGTCTCTAAGGTGAGGCTGTTCCTTAGGCACACTGTAGGAATTGCAGGAAAAGAAGTATGACACGCCCAGAGCAAAGTTTATGTTTGTCCAAGTAACAGTCATTAACAGAATGAAAAATGATTTGATCTGAATCTGAAACCAAAGAGCTGTCAGTGCACAGACTGGTTGCAACTTGAATGCATTCCCTGCAAGATCCTCACAGCAAGTTTCTCCAAAGGTTCTTTTAACAACCTCAGAAAACAGCCAGGGATGTGAAAACCCAATGTTAGGTATAGAGGAGGTCTCTGCACTGACTAAGCAGTAATGCTGCATTTGGAACTCAAGCCTGTGGTGCTTTCCATACACTTGAGAAAATTCAGGGCCCCCCCTCCCCATTTGTTTTATTTTCATGCAGGGTTTCATAAATCATGAGTTGTTTCAATAGTATGAAGATCGCAACAGCACTGTATTTTATCACCAATTCTGTATTGGATTGTCCTATGAGTCTGAAACTAGGAAATGGGTCTGGGTGGATGGCTCAGCGCTCTCCTCTTCCTTGTAAGTATGTGCCATTACGATGTTCTTGTCTGTGCACCAAAGTGCATCAAAGGTCCTGGGTACAATTCACCCTGGAAATGTAAGCTCACGATGGTGCCAACTAAATAGGATTGTGAATTTTATCAGAGGCAGTGACAGACCCCACCACACAGCACCAACCCCAGCTGGCTCCAGGTGTTTGCAAACCTCCTGTTTCTCCAAATTCCCATGGAGCTGTGGTCTGATCAGTTCTAACTCCCAATGTGTGCATGGGACCTTTCATCTTGATACAGCCCAACTTACCCTATGGTCTGTCTGCCTGGGAGAGTCTGGCACTGTGCCCCTGGTAAAGCAGACCTGACCCAGAAGGCTCAAAGGCTGCAGTGGAGAGAGACAATGTCATTCGCCTTTTTCCTAGATGCTGCATCCTGAAAACCTGGACCAGGCTGGGCTTGTTGGCTGGGAATGTTATGTGAGGATAAGGCAGTGCTCTATTTGCCTGTAGGGGGAGGATGCACTCCTTAGCTTAATCTGTATTACGCAAAGGCCTCATCCATCACTCAGGAGCGGTACCCAGGCTGTGTGTGTTCCAGTAAATGTATAAGTGTTACTGGACATCTTCAGCTGTGTACTGGGATTCATTGATGCTTCCCTGTAAAGACAGGGGACTAACTTAGCCCATGCCTCTAAAATCACATGCTGGAAGAGTCATGATTTCTCCTCACTATGCTAAAATAGCTATTCACTCCGTAAAAAAGGCACATTATATTTTCCATTCCCAGTACTCTTGCTGACTATAAGAAATACCACAATAAAGGACAGACCTTTCAGATTTCTCAAGTGTTAGATCAAGGGCTTGGCAGAAATGTTACAGGGAGCCGGAGAGGTTGACAAGTCACAGGGGAGTGATAGACTGAGGAGCCGTGTAGTACATTAATTTGTATCATAGATAAATCAATTACCATCTACCCTCGTGTTACATGGGAATTCTGTGGGTGAACATAGGGATTTTTATCTCATCTACCTTGGAAATGGAGATGCTTCAGGGAACAGCCTTTGGTCATAGAGGGGGAAGGAGACAAAACATTCTCCAGGTTTGATTTCAGGAGCAATTTTTGGAAGATCAGAGTCTTTGTCCCATGACATTTGGGCCAGACATAATGTTGACCACACCCTGCCTTGTACAAGGTGCCATGAGAGTGCAGGGATCCTGTGCTGAGGGATTCTTATCCAGCACATCACAGCTGTAAACTGCAAAGCATCTCTGACCTTCCTTCTGTTAAGTAGTTGTTCAGCCTTCCCTGCCATCAGTACAACCAGCACATATTCCTCTCAGCCTGGTCCCCTGGCATGGGGAGCTCAGGGGAATGGACATGATTTGTAATCTGTGAATTTCCATTTCAGATTTGATCTCCCAGACCCCAGTCATCCAAGTTATCAGGGTGGAGCTTGTGTGTATGTCCAAGGTGGAGTAACTAAGCCTGGAGGCTGTGCAGAAACTCGGTTCTATATTTGTGAGAACCAGAAGGAAGCGTCAAGAACAAAGAAAATGGATCAACCCACCAGGCACATGGCACAGCACGGACTGTCCCTGCAGGTTGCTGCAACAGATGGGAGTGTGAGGCATCCCTCTCTAAGCCACTGCAGGAAAGTGTCTGTCCCACCGTCTTTTGGAAACTCTCAAGGACAAAGATCCCACAAGCTTTCTTCTAATGCTACCCTCTGTTTTAGTGCTGAATTATTCCCAAATTTCTTCCTAATACCCAATGTAACTGTCCCTAGTTGAAATGTATGTTGGTTACTTCTCGTCCCTTCTTCTGCAGCCACAGAAAGTAGTCTATTGCCTTTCTATTCATATCCATCCTCAGGTATCTCAAGACTGTAACAATCTCACCTCCACTGTCTTGACTACCTGCGACTAAATGAATCCAGTTCTTCCACCATTTTCACTCAAGGTATATTTTCTAGACTGCTAAACATTTGTGTTGCTATCTGCTGGATGCTATCCACATCTGTCGTGAAGTGAAGTGCCCCAACTGCACCCAGAACTGCATATGTAATGGGGAGACAATGTCAGGAATGGAGTACATTTTTGTGACTCCAAGCAGGGGCGAAGGAGGTCTATACCCTGAAGGGACCCATGGGGTCCTGAGAGCCACTGCAATGTGGATTGGGAGACTTGTCAGGTACTCTCTGCAAATACCACCAATGGCCCCTGGCCTGCATCACTCTGGTCTGCCCATTGTGGGTGGGGAAATGCATGTTAAGAAACAAACAGCAGGACCATGTCTCCTTGTGCGGGGACAGCTTTGATCCCATGTGCTGTGTAGTAGCTCAGCAGGGCAGAGGGAGCTCCTGCTGCCAGTGTCTTCAGGAGCAGCCAGCTGGGCAGTTGCTACAGTGCTGTCATTTAGTAACCAAGTACTAAATGACTATGCAGTAGCCAGTGCTACTGCACATGGCCAAAACACAGGGACCACCTTTCCCACAAGCCCCACCCCTAAAACCCCCTAAAAAACCCAACAACACAATATACAACCCAAATGTGTGGGGGCGGGGAGGGGAGTGTTACAATAATAAAGTGACTTTATTTGATTTGCCTGCCCCATTGCAAGTTGTTAACAGCACAGATCTGCAATGCTGAAGGCACGTTTGTATCCCCATGGAACGTGGATGACAGAGATCCAGTGGGTTATCACACAGGAGGGGAATATTGAAGTGGATAACATTGTATGCACAAGAAAGTAGCTGGAAAAAAAAAAGGATATGGTGTTGCCTTATATAGAGGCAGATACAGTAAAACCTGGTGAACTTGTTACTCAAGAGGGGTAACAAGGATGGCTAATTATCAAAAAAATGGCTGATTATTTGGTAATTAACCATTCTCAGCTTTTCTCCAATAGATTTGCCATGCCACTTCAAGGCGCAGTACAGAATTAGTTCTGACAATTATAATGAGGAAGAGATGCACTATGAAAATGAATGTTGGGCACTGTGACTTGCTATAGAAAAGGGCTGTTCAGCTGGAGGCCGCCCAAAAGCAGTTAACACCAGGCTCCTTTCTGGCTGATACTCCTGTTGCTCCCGACAGGGTCTCCAGGCTCCCCCTCGCTCCTCCAGCTTTTGCTTTATGCCAGGGCGAGGTGGTGCAGCCTGTGGGGGCTGGAGGCGGAAGGAGCCCACAGCCAAACTGCCCTCACTGCACATGTGGTGAGGTGGGTGGGGCAAGGCCACTGTGCTCAATCGGTGGGAGGGGGCCTGCATGGGGGGCAGCCCCTGCCCACTCAGAAGTTGGACAGCCTGGCTGCAGAAGTACATTAGGATTAGACAGATAACTACTTTCCATCAAGTGTCTTTTTACCAAAAGCCATAGTGCTGCTCACTGTGTGGGACCTACCCAGTTAGGATGGACCAAAATAAGCATGGCAGGTTTTGTGCTTTGCCCGTTTCCATGTGCTCATTGCCAAAAGAGAAACAAATTATCTAGAATAGAGCAGTCGATCGTCTCTGTGGCAGAAAGCCACCTTTGTTTCTCCCCAAAGTCTCTGCTCTGTGACAATTTGATACAGATGGGCCCAGCAGAGAGACACATCCTTACCCTATCTCTTTAGGTAACCTGAGCTGGATGCATTCCGGAGGGAGTGGGGAAACCTGTTCTCTCTGCCTACGTGACTGGCATCACATCTCTAGTTGAGGGGCTTCCTTCCTGGTGGGCTAGAGTCTGCCTGGCAACTAGTGATGTATTTCAAATTGGTTGTCTCACAGCCAACAGGTGTTGGCCTCCATTGGACCAGGTAAATGAGGTCACAAGGGTTATATAAGTTAAGGACTGCCCGGGAGGAGGCGGCAGCAGCCATGAGGGATACTCAGGAACAAAGAAGAGCTGGACCATCTGAAACTTGTTCTATCTCTCAAAACTCATGATCAAGGAACTGCCTGCCTCCAGAGGGAATCTCCAACAGCCTCTGGATGATACTTGTGAGTAAGCTACCTGAGATCCAACTAGATATATAGCTTGCAGTGACTCAGATGCAAGATCAAAGCCTACCTCAGCCATAGGAGTTTGCTCTATGGGATTTCTCTGATATTGCTCTACCCTGTACCCTATGCTAACCCTACTGTCTGTAACCAATAAAGTTCTCCTTTGTACCTAGTGTGGGATACTTATTGAGGGGTGGGTTTAATTATGCCTAGGAGGCCCCTTGGGTCTGCAGACGAAGGGAGACTATCCTTATTGGCCCCTGACTTGGGGAAGTGCCCCAAGTTCTTGCATTGGGTTGAGTACCCATAGGACTATAAGGTCTATGTTTCCCCGAGGACACAGAACCTAGACAGTCCCTTCTCGGGGTGGGGGCAGCACATGCTACCCCCGGACTCTGCAGTACGGCTCAAAAGGGGGTCTCCCAGGTCTTAGGCACCCCTGGAGAGACACGTGGAGTCCAGAATGCGAACAGGTGTGGTGAGGTGAGAGGCTAAATGCAGGAGCTCCCCCTACTGGCCCACCATAGTCTCCAGGGGCTTGAGGGCAGGATAGCTGAGGAGTGCTCAACACTTAGCAAGCATCAGCTGGTTTGAAGGCACCCCTTGAATAACTCTCCTGGAGTCTATTAGGCTGACTAATTACTGGAAGCTAATTCCTTTGTGATTTTAGTACATCTGCATATACTGAAGTGCCTAATTGCACTTTAACAGACAGCAAATTAGCCAAGGTGTTTTATTTGGAAATCTGAGAAGGACTCGGGACACAGACTAGGAAGAGCACAGTGACAAATTATCTCGGTGGCTACTTAACTAGATTTCACTGTGTTCACACCTGTCCCCCAGTCCTACAGCAGGTGAGCCATCGATCTGTTGAAAGTCTGTCTGAAGGTCAACTGGGAGAACACAAAAGAGTGACAGCATTGGAAGTGTTAATGAAGACTTCCTATTTAGGAGAAGGAGGTGGATGAGGCATTTTTAAACAACTAAATGCTGTATACATATGACAGAGACTTGTGATTGTATTGACTATGATATATGCTAGAAGGCATAAGTAGCACCCAGGCAATCCATCAAACTCTTAGATGCTGCAGGGAGAAATGTTTTGGCACAGATGATGGAGAAATGAAGTGAGGGGAGTCTCTTCATATTTTGTCTTGCTGCAAGGGAGCGATTGGCAGCTAATCTGCAGGTGAAAGGCTACTTACTTATGTCACCCTGTTCATGCACAGATTGGGTTCTCATGTTCTCCTCTCACTGGCATCTTCTAACAATCAGAAGATGTTTCAGAGTGCGGCCACTCTTGCTACAACACAGTGCTGAACTTGTGGGGTCCAAGAGCTTCCTACGTATTACTTAACCATGGTGTGCAGTGGCTCTGTAGCCTGCTGGCTTTCGTCATGTGCCTATCTATACAGCTCCATCTTGCGGGCACTGCAGATCCATTACTACTCGTGAATGCTAGGGAACATCCATGGACCGAAGGACACATTGACATGGGTGTAAGAAGTGATTATAGCAACACAAATGTGTTGTGTATCCAGGGTCCTGAGCGCTGCAGTGTACGCTGCCCTGGGAGAGTGCTCAACATCCAGAAGTGCAGACTGCAGCAAGGCAGGACATGAATGGGGCAAACCCCTGAGCCCCAGGCCATGTGTGCAGTGGAGGTGCAGTCCCCCCTTCCCCGCCACAGGAGCCAACAGCCTCAGCCCTGCACTGCAGGGCTGACCACTGCTCAGTGCTGCGTTAGGCAATGTGTTCTCATGGGGCCATGCATGGACTGAGCACAGACTGAGCAGGAAGCACAGAGCAGCCCCCAGAGTTTTACATTTGAACATTTGTTTAAGTTGTTCATTGGATTGGGGCCTTAAAGAGCAAATGCAGCAACTAAGCAGCTTGGACGGCATCAGCCAATTATGATAATAAGGATGCGGACACCATCTCTGAGCTATTACCTTTGCTCTGCAGTCACAGCACCGTGGCATCCTCACTCAGTCTTTGCAGTGAGCCCTTCAGTCTGAAAACTTACTGACACTGTAGAAGAAAAAAGCCCCGTTCTATAAAGGCACTAGGAAGGGTCGGTATTTCAGATAAGCACAGACAGCGTTTCCTGTGGGGTTACCATCCAGCCAATCACCAGGGTCCTCTCCCCTCCCACAGGGATTCATAGACAAGAGCAGCACAGATGCATCTCTTTGTCGTCCAGTTCAGGACACCTGAATCCTCTGCTTGCAAACTGTGGATACCAAGTAAAGGTACCAGGCCCGAATGCTTTGGATGTGGGGAGGGCAGGAGGGTGCAGGGCAGTGCATTTGATCTGACAGACAGTTGCTCTTGGTAACACCTTCTACCTTACAGAACCTTGTAGCTCAAGAAAAAAACGTGGGTGATTTGAGAAAAAAAACAGAGTGGAGGAGGAGTAGGTTCTGGGAACCAAAGGAAAGTGTTTGTCAGCATGTCTGCATTGAATGCAAGGGATGTAGAAAGGTTTTTTCAGGGGCAGGGAGCAGGAAGCATGGAGCTGGACTGAGCTGGCAGAAGTTGTCACTGAGTAGTAGTTACTGGTTGTCTTGTGGCAAGGAATGATCACAGACTGTGAGTGCTGCACTGACCCCACAGGGACAGGGTGGGGTGAGGTGCCCACTTACACAGGTGAGATGCAACTTGGGAGGCGGGGGAAAATGTAAATGGAGTTTGTGTTGTTAAAGGGGGAAGAAGACTCAGATTCTTCCATTTTTTATGGAGCATCATGGGCCAGATCCTGTGCCGACATTAGAGATCCAAGGGCTCTGATGGAGCACTGCTGATTTACGGCTATGAGCATCTTTGCAGCCCAGCAGCTCCGTTCTCTCCAGGTTCCCTCTGCAGCGTGCACGCTCCAGCTCCTGGGCTCACCAGGCTGCACAGGCACCTTCCTGGCTGAAGAATAGTGTGTGCTCCATCCCAGGGACTGCAAAGGCATTTGAATTGTACTGTGTTGCAGGTAGAGCAGGTGAAAAAGGGAAGGCAGTAAGCATCGTAGCTCTTCATGTAGCAGGTGAGGAACCAGCTGAAGTATTTAACATTTCAGTTTGAGAATGCAGCAGATAATGAAAAAAATACTGATCTTAAATAAGTACTGTGCTCTAAAATAAAACATTTCATGTGAGAGAGATTTTTTTATTAGGTTTAAGTCGAGCAGAAGGGGAAAATACAAACCAATATGTGACTGAATTAAAAATGGCAACACAAACTTGTGAATTTGAGTAAGTGTGAGAATCCTGCACTAAAGATTGTACTGTGTGAGGTGCTGCATCAGACTTCTTGCACTAAGGGGGATGATGAAACCCTAACATTTACTGAGCAGATAAAATGATGGCAAACCAATTGGAAGTACTGGGTGAACCAGAAAAACACCTATTTCACATCTTTGATAAATATTCAATACACAGTTTAATTGTATATTGCCTCATAAATAATATATTTGCACAAGAGGTGAATTCAAGTTGTACAGACAAGCTAATTTTTTTGCCTCCTAACTTTGAAGATGCTTTGTAAGCTTAACCTCTTTAAGTGTGATTTCTGTAATGTGATTATACAACCTAGCATGTTAGAAAGCTCAGCAGTATTGGTCCTTCCTATGGTTATCAAAGTGCATGAGGCTATCTTACAAAGCCATCAACTTCTTCTGAATGAGAGACAACTTCCTGACTCAGCTTCCTAAAGCCTGGTTTATAATTTCTGTCTCTGTAGCACCATCAGCCATGAGTGAACCGGAGATAACCTACTCGACTGTGAAATTTGATCCTTCTAAATGTCAGAAACATGGAAACAAAGGTACTGTATGGGATCAGACACCATTGTAGAAAAATAACAGCACTGGTTAATTCAGGGACTGGTAGAAAACTCCAAAAGCCTTTGTGTGAATTTACCGCCACTAAGTAAACACTGATGACAAAGAAAGAGAAGCCTTAGCTGATCGATTTTTCCAAGGTCCTTCTTGAAGATGCTTAAGGTGTTCTGAATCTTCAGCTGTGTTGCCTTTCAGACCCATGTCACCAACTTGTGCTTTCTTCTCCTTGCTTGGATTCATGCCCAGGAGGTCATATATCAAATGCAAACTAGTATGCTTTCTTTCCTTATGGTGCATGATGTTTCTGTGCTTGTTCCTTTGAATGTGACATCAACCACTCTTCTCTCATGAAAAATAGTCTTATAACAATGAGCAGGGGATGAGATTTCCTTTTGCCACAATTATCCTTCCAAATTCATGTTTTTTTAAGATTTTAGCTCAGAGATTTTTTTGATCTACGGATCTTTGGCAAGTTCCGTGTATAAAACCCTCTCTTTTTTCTCAGAAGTACATAGCAGGTTTTCACCATAACTCAGCCCTTCTAAAGTAGGTATCAGACTGCTGTAAAACTTCTGATTAAATGGACCACAGGAATCTGTTGTATATAAGGTATTTGGCATCTGTAAGACTGATATCTTTGTGTGCTTAATGATAAGATCTGCTTTCTTAGGGTGTTTTCATCAAAGGCTCTGCAACAAGCTTTCCTAAGGATGCCTAGTCAGCTTTATATTAGATTTTCAGGACCTGATTTAGAGAACCATAGATCCTTGGGGTGGAAGAGACCACAATGGTCATCCCAAGTAGAACAAGAGAGGTTTTTTTCCCCCAATTCCTATCTTCTAGCATGGGATAATAGACTACTCTGGGATCCTCCTGTAATACACAACTTGTCCCCTCCCACACTGTGCTATTGGGTCTGCAAACCAAATCTAAACTCTGCTTCCATTTCCTCAGCAGTCAGAGAGAAGGAAATGACAACTTACTGTGAGCTGAAGTTTCAGAACCAGACGGAGCAGCAGACTGGCAGAAGATTTCAGCAAGCAGATGGCAGAGATCCTGAGGGCAGTCCAAGCTCATCAAGAAGAAATAAAGGTAACCATGTCTGCCTTCTGCAACCCACTGTAACCCATCAGTCCTTTTCTGGAGAGCTGGTGCTTAGCCAGTCAGACCCCAGACTGTACCAGTGTGTGACATTGTTCTCTCCTCAGCGTAGGACTTTGCACTTTTTATTGGACCTCATGAGATTCCTTTAGGCCCAATCCTCCAATTTGTATAGATCACTCTGAGTCCTAGCCCTACCCTCCAGCCCCCCAGCTTGGTGTCATCTGCAAGCTTGCTGAGGGTGTACTCTTTGCCATCTTCCTGGTTGTTGATGAAGACATTGAACAAAACCAGCCCCTGGGGCACTCCACTTGATACCAGCTGCCAACTAGACACCAAGCCGTTGATTACTACCCACTGAGCCTGATGCTCCAGCCAGTTTTATTTTCACTGTACAGTCCATTCATCCAGCCTGTACTTCCTTAGCTTCCCTGTGAGAACGTTGTTGGAGACCATATCAAAAGCCTTGCTAAAATCAAGGTAGACTACATCCATTGGTCTCCCTGCATCCACAGAGCAAGTCACCTCATCCTAGAAGGCAATCAGGTTGGTCAGGCATGACTTGCCCTTGGTGAATCCATGCTGACTGTTCCCAGTCACCACCTTCTCCTCCAAGTGCTAAAACATGGATTCTTTCAGGGTCTGCTCCATGATTTTTCCAGGGATTGATGTGTGCATGACTGGTTTATGTTTGCCCTTTTCCAATCATCTGGACCTCTCCTGATCACCATGAGTTTACAAAGATGATGGCTAGTGGTTTTGCAATCACATCAGCCAACTCCATCAGCACCCTTGGGTGTATTCCATCCAGCCCCATTGACTTGTAAGTGTTCAGCTTTTCTAAATAAGTCCTAACCTGATCTTTCACCACTGTTAGCTGCTCACCTCCTCCCCAAACTGTGCTGCCCAGAGCAGTAGCCTGGGAGCTGACCTTGCCTGTGAAGACTGAGGGGAAAAAAGCATTGAGCACTTCAGCCTTTTCTGCACCCTCTTTCACAAGGTTGCCTCTCCCATTCAGTAAGGGACCCACACTTTCCCTCACCCTCCTCTTGCTACCGACATACTTGTAGAAACTCTTGTTACCTTTCACATCCCTTGCTAGCTGCAACTCCAATT
>NW_005843392.1:57541-65218 GCF_000455745.1 Alligator sinensis | reverse complement strand
GGCTGGGCCCAGGCGATCCAGCAACGTGTCCATCCTGGGCATAGGGTACGCATCGGGGTGGTAATGGCATTCAGCTTCCGGTAGTCCATGCAGAACCGGATGGGCCCATCCTGCTTCCGGACGAGTACCACCGGACTGGCCCAGGGACTCATTGAAGGCCGGATTACCCCCAACTCCTCCATCTCTGCGATCTCCCGCTTTATTTCTTGCCTCACCTTCTCATTGACTGGGTAATGTCGGGAGTATATGGGGCGATGGCTGCCCGTCTCTATCGAGTGTACCGCCAGGTCCGTTCTACCTGGTTTATTAGAGAACACAGTCTCAAAGTCCTTGAGTGCTGCGAGCAGCTGGTCCTTGTCCTGGGAGGGCAGATGGTCCAGCAGGCGGAGTCCCTGGCTCCCTGCCTCGCCATCCCAGTCTCCATACATGACCGGCTCCTCGGGGTCCTCTGGAGTTCCCTCAACGGAAGGGACCCAGAATACCATCTCCTTTCTGTCGTAGTAGGGTTTAAGCATGTTCACGTGAATTGTCTTAGGTTTCCTACCCTTAATACCCACTACATAGGTCACATCATCCAGTCTGTCCAGGACAGCATGAGGACCTTCCCAAGCAGCTTGCAGCTTGTCTGTCTTTAGGGGCAGGAAAACCATTACATTCTCACCCCGCTCAAAGGTACGTAAGCGGGCCTTCTTATCATACCAGGACCTTTGCTTCTCCTGGGCCTGTCCCAGGGAGTCCCGTGCCACCTTCATCATGTCAGTCAGTTTCTGACGGAAGTCAAGCACATACTCCACCACGGAGGTCTTTGTGGAAGCGATCTTCCCTTCCCACTCCTCTCTCACCAAATCGAGAGGACCTCGCACTCGCCTCCCGAACATCAGCTCGAAGGGCGAGAACCCAGTGGACTCCTGGGGCACCTCCCGGTAGGCAAAGAGCAATTGTGGCAGTTTCTCATCCCAGTCATTGGGGTTGGAGTCCACATAGGCCTTTAGCATCCCTTCAATGTCCCGTTGAACCTTTCCACCAGCCCGTTTGTCTGAGGGTGGTAGGCTGTGGTCTTAAGATGTTGCACCCCACAGCAGTCCCACAGGCACTCCATTATCTCCGCCATGAAGTTCCCACCCCGGTCCGTCAGGATCTCGGAGGGAAAACCCAGCTGACAGAAGACCTTGATGAGGGCATCAGCAACCACGGGTGCCTCGATGGAGGTCAAGGCAACTGCCTCCGGGTACCGCGTTGCGTAATCCACTAGAGTCAGTATGTATTTCTTTCCCCTACGAGTCCTATGCTTCAGCGGTCCCACAATGTGCTGGTCACATGGGCAGGGAACGGACACGCCAGCGGTTACAGGTGAATTGAACAAACCCAGCCCCAACAATTATCCCTGGGGCACTCCACTTGGTACCAGCTGCAAACTACAAGCCAAACCATTGATTACTACCTTCTGAACCTGATGCTCCAGCCAGTTTTCTTTCCACCTTACAGTCCAGTCTTCCAGCCTGTACTTCCTTAGCTTCCCTGTGAGAATGTTGTGGGAGACCATATCAAAAGCCTTGCTAAAATCAAGGTACACTACATCCATCGGTCTCCCTGCATCCACAGAGCTAATCACCTCATCCTAGAAGGCAATCAGGTTGGTCAGGCATGACTTGCCCTTGGTGAATCTGTGCTGACTGTTACCAACCACCACCTTCTCCTCCAAGTGCTGAGAAATGGATTCCTTGAGGATCTGCTCCATAATTTTTGCAGGGATTGAGGTATAGATGATAGGTTTATATTTGCCCTTTTCCAATCATCTGGACCTCTCCTGATCGCCATAAGTTTACAAAGATGATGGCTAGTGGCTCTGCAATCACATCAGTCGACTCCATCAGCACCCTTGGGTGCATTCTACCCAGCACCATTGACTTGCACGCGTTCAGCTTTTCTAAATAAGCCCTAACCTGATCTTTCACCACTGTTAGCTGCTCACCTCCTCCCCAAACTGTGCCGCCCAGTGCAGTAGTCTGGGAGCTGACCTTGCCTGTGAAGACAGGTAAAAAAAGCATTGAGCACTTCAGCCTTTTCTGCACCCTCTTTCACAAGGTTGCCTCCCCCATTCAGTAAGGGACCCACACTTCCCCTGACCCTCCTCTTGCTACTGACATACTTGTAGAAACTCTTCTACCCTTCACATCCCTTGCTAGCTGCAACTCCAATTGTACTACATGGCAACATTTACCATATAAAGTGTTCATTGAAAAATACTTCCTCAGCTTTATTGAAATGTCCTGACAGTTGTCCTTTTTCCTGTTATTAGTATTTGAATTTATCTCTTATCGTTTTAGTAGCTAGGGGATTTAGTTATGGAGCAGAACCTCGTTAGTGTAATTAGCTATGTACAAACACAGAACACAGAAACAGTGTCTGTCCCAAGAGGCTTATACCTACATGTAACAACACTAGGGTATAGATGTACAAAGAACTTACTGGAGGGTGAAATGTCACAGGGCTTCATTGCATGTCAGCTGTTCCTTGGTAGCTACATGGCACTCTGTTACTGCTCTGAGTATATTTCCATTACACACTTAGCTTGTGTGATAAAAACCCAGGCCAGACAACATGGGTTAGCCTGTCTCAACAGTGATGAACCACACTGCATAGCCACACTTGAGTTATTCTGTTCTCATTGGAGGTGCCTTTACCTGGGAGCATCACTGGGACTTCTAAGAGACACCCAGTGGTTTCTCATGCTATGCTGAACTGTCCTGCTCCATGTTGTTTTCTGCATTGAGCTGTGTTACTCTGGGGTAGAGAAATTCTGGGAAAGCTCTGGAGGACTATCAGGGCAGAGGTGATTTTGTAGCCAGTGTCATTAGAAAGGGGACAGGTTACTAGCTATAGCAAAAGCAGCATCTGGACTCTGTGAGTTAAATGTTATTATCCTTTACATTCCCACATGGCTTTTTCCACTTATATCTGTGGCATTGCCGACAATTACAGCTAGTTTGGATGGCACCAAACAATTCTGGCTTTGCAATTCTATTACCTGTATACTGTGGATAAGTGTATTTCCCAATATACGTTTATTTTAACACCTAGCACTGCCCTGGAATCCTGCATCACCCAGTAGTTCATTTACTGCTGCTGTTACATCATTGGACTCCATAACTGCACGTGTCTGAGTAGGTTTGCACTTTTTTTAATGAAACAGCTCTGTTAATGTCAAGCACAGAGAGGGAGAGCTTCATTTTGGTAAGTCCATTAGGACAAAGGGGCATTTCTTTCACCTGTTGTTCACTTTCCCTGTTACCCATTTTTTCCCATCAATCACAGCTATTTCTAGGAGACACATTTATGGATGTCCAGACAAGGGTTTCCCCATTTTTCTTCCTGAGTTATTTATGACATGGTGTATTAATTTTGCAGATTTCAATACTTACTAGGGCTGTGCAAAACTTCGGTAGCCAATTTGATTTGGAGAAGATTTGGCCCGATTTGGCAGCCAAATCTCCAAATCTAAATCAAATTGGGAGACGTAGTAAATGGTTCTAATTGAATTGGAAGCCTCTGAATCGATTTGGAGAGATTCAGGGAGATTTGGAGATTCGGAAGGCTTGCAGCAAACAGAAACTAAGAAGAGGGAGGGCATTGCGGTGATCTTCCATATATGGAAAAGGGTGGGGGTGAGGAAGACTGCTCTGATATTGACATCTGTAGCTGGCCAGTGACTGTGATCTTTCTCTGAGTTCCCTTCCAATCACAGTCCTCTAAAGTTGTTTCTTAAGTGATCTGTGCTGTTTCTGGCCTGTCTCTCTTGGAGCAGCAGTGTCAAAAGGCTCTGGCTTGCTAGCCAATTTCTTACTAGCTAGTCTCTCTTCTTGTAAGTTGTATCCAGTCCTTTCCTATTTACCCTTGCCTACAATCTCTAATTTTATCCCTTTCCATTCCTTTAACCTATTCATCCTCCCAAATCCTCTTATTTGTTCTTGTTAGTCTGTGTGATTCCTCCCTCCCCCCCATACCCTAGAAAAAGAAATCTGTTTGTTTGGGCAGTGTCTCATAACTATGCAGGAAAGCACAACATATATTATACACAAACACACATTTTGCAGCACACCAAACATTATGAGGAGTGCTGGAAAGACAGGTGCCAGGTTTTTTGGGAGGAGAGGGAGAAGGGACAGAAGGAGAGCTGTGAGTTCCCCCTGCCCCAAATATAGATGCACCCTCTTTTCTGGCAGTGATGAGGCTTCTGCTCCTAGTGGGAGCAATGAGGTGCTAGCAGTGCCTACACCTGCACCACTACTACTAACACCACTAACCATCAGCAGCGTGACATTCTCCACCCCAGTTTCAGTTCCCAGCATGAGCCTTCCAGTACCAAAGGAGGAGCTAGATCTGGAAGCAGAGGAGCCAAGGGCCATAGCAAAGGACATTCTGGGGAAGGAGGGGGAATCTGAGTTTATGATCCAAACCTCTCAGCATTCCCCTAGAGCCAGGTCTCTTTCTCAAGAAGGCACCTCAGAGGAGGTTGTGGGGCAGGTGGCTCAGGTCCTCCTGTTTTGCCTATGCCTGGTGAGGAGGGGGATAAGGGAGGATCCTGACCCTCAACCCAGAACCAGGAGGGTAGTGTAGTGTGGGATCATTTTGAGGTGGCAAGTGATCCCAGTACCTACCAGCACTGCCAAAGGCAGATTAGCTGAGGCAAGGAGGGGAAACACTTCATGACCACGGCGATGCTGCTGCATCTCAGGAGGCAGCACCCCTTTGCCCTTGTTCCTCCTCAGCCTGGCACCAGTGGGATTGTACCCAAAAAGAAGTCTCCCACTTGCTCCAAAGCCTCTGTCCCCAAGAAGCAGAGGCAGGCCACCCTGGACCAGTGGGGGAAAGGCAGAGACAAAGTGGGACATGTTCCAAAGGTGAACGAGGTCACCCAGAGCACTGGGGAGATGCTTGCTCATGATGGTCAGCCTTTCTCCTTAGCTGAGCGTCCAGGGTTAAGGTGGCTTATGGCGCTCGTGGGCCCATCCTACCAAGTACCTATACATACTACCTTTATCAGGACAGCGGTGCCCTCTGTGAGACATGCAGGGAGTACTTGAAGGAGGACCTATGCAAGCCTTGCACTTCACCTTGGACATCTAGAGCAGCCGAAGTGGAGATCATGCCTACCTCTCCCTCACAGCACACTGGTGCAATCAGTCTGGGTGTTGGTGGGCTCTCCTTCCAGCGAAGGTGATGGATGAGTCCCACATGGCAAGGGAGATCATTCTAGCCATGAACCGCATGGTGCAGGGGTGACTCATTGGACAGGGTGACCTCACCTGCGGGTTCATGGTCACTGAAAACGGGGGCCAATCTGGTCAAGATGGTGTGTGATGTGGTGCACAAGTTCCACCTCATAGCCAGGGATGTCTTGGAGGGGAATAGGGCTCCCAGTGACGCCGCCATCACTACCAGCCAACTCATTTCAAAATGCAGAAAGGTGGCAGGCTACTTCCACCGGAGCATCAAGGGGGCAAGATGCTGCAGGACAACCAGGCAGAACTGAGCATCCCATGCAACAAAATCATGCAGGATGTGGGGACTTGGTGGAAATCCCCATACCTGATGCTGGAAAGTCTGGTGGAGCAACAGAAGGCCATCCATGAGATAGCTTTGCTTGGGGAGTTTGGGATCAGTGCCCCCCCTTAACAGAACAGAGTGAGATACCAGCTCCCAGATCATGGTGGTCCTCAAGCCTTTCCTCGAGGCCACCGGGAGCCTCAGCCCTGATGATGCCCTTCTTAGCTAGGTGATTGCCATAGTCAAGGAGCTTCAGAATGAAATGGAGAAGTTCCAGGGGATCAATGCTCCTGGCTGGGGCAAGCCGCTTTCACCAGAGGTGCAGACACTGATGAAGCAGCTAAAGGAGGGCATCAAGAAAAGGTTAGATCCATTGTGGTCCAGTATGGTCCACATGCTGGAGGACATGTGCGAAGGGTGGAGGGGAGCATTTGCAGCAGCAAGACCCTCGGTCACTGGATGGAGGTGCTGGTGAACAGTCACAGAGACAGAAGGGCAGAGGTGGGGGGAAATGGAAAATCCATTTTCCCACACCAGCACTCCAACCATGAGCTATCTCCTCCACCACAGCCACTCCCAATGTGGGATAAGGGCATGACTTCCATGTTGGGGTCCAGAGGCACTAGACCCCACCATCCGGTAGGTAGCATGGAGGCCTCAGTGGCTACCTATCTTGCCAAAGATGTGGAGTTTCTGCACTGTGACCCCTTGGCCTATTGGGCAATCTGCAGTCAGGTGTGGCAGGATCTGGCCACGGTTGCCCAGAAACACCTGTCCTGTCCACTGACCAGTGTTCCAAGTGAAAGGGTGTTCAGCATTGCTGATGATGTGACACCCCACCGCACCTCCTTGGATCCTGGTTTGGTGGAGCAGCTGGTGTTCCTGAAGGTCCACCTCCTGCTGTAAGGGTTCCCTAAGCTCCATGTGCAGTTGAAGTGAGTGTCACCCTCCTCACTCTGCACCTATTTCCTTTTTTTATTTGCTTTCAAACCTTGAGGTGCACTTTCACAGAAAGTCCTGCATCACTCAGCCTGAAACCTGGCAGGCCTCATGCCTACATGAGGGGCTACCGTCCCTGCTGTTTTCATCCCACTCTGACTTAACACACACAAGTGATATAAGGTTTGCTTTCAACAGTTTGAGATTCACTTTGACTGAAACCTCTGCACCTATCTCTTTGAAATGTGGCAGGGCTCAAGCCATCAGAAGGGGCTATTTTCATATAAATGCTGTTTTCATCTGAATCTGCAAAAAAAAAGATAAATGTATAGGTATTTTAGTGATTCCACATTATAGTCTATTTCCAGATCTCTAAATCAGTGCCAAATCTCTGAATCTGAATCAGCTGAATCGAATCAGGACAATGATTTGAATCAGCAAATCGAATCACTGTCCCTCCAAATCAGCTGAATCCAAAGTGAATAACTGATACTTTGCACAGGCCTAATTATGTCATATAATTTGTATTTCTCTTATTAGATCCTTCAGCTCCATCTCTTCGATGGCAGCATGCTACGGTTATTCTTGGGATTCTCTGTCTGGTTTTGCTGATAGCAACAGGAGTTTTGGGTTACAAAGGTAAGTTCAGGGTGAAGGACCCACAACAGATCTGACAGCAGTTCTTGCAATGTTTTGGAGGGACATTGAAGTGTTTTCTGATGGCTCTGGGAGGAGGCTGCAGTGCTATATTACTTGCACTATAGCACTGAAATACTAAATGTCTGTGCAGAAGTTTTTGGTTTACATGTTCTTGCAGTGACTTTCTTTAATAAGTGCCTTCCTATTCTGGCTGAACCATGACTCCTAAACAGAAGAGAGATTGAGCACAACAGTACAGCAAGTTTTGAGTACCAGATAACACAGCACCACAGGTCCCTATATGCTTCCTTTGCCTCCCCCGCCCACCAACATTGATTAGAGAAATTAGATACATGAAGTGTGGAAGTGAAAATCAAGATGAGCTGATTGCAAAATGCCTGATAGGGTAGAAGTGAGCCAAGTTGCTGGCTGCCATCTTGGTAGCACCAGACCATGAGAGAGAGATGCCTGACATGCCCCCTGCTGGCACAATTTCTATGTACTCAAAGCCGATTCTGTTTAAGGCTTGTTAGCTGGTGCCATTTCATCCTT
>NW_005843392.1:48314-57512 GCF_000455745.1 Alligator sinensis | reverse complement strand
GTGGTGTGTAGGAGCCAATGTCATATAGAGCGTCTAAACCCATGGTGGTAACATGGGTTTTTCTCCTGTGCTCTAAGCCCATCTTTGCCCCTGACACTGATGAACTGGCCTCACTTCACCATGCCTTTTTTCTCCACCCATGACAACATTCTAATAATCCCTGTTCATCCCAAACTAAACCGAATATCAAAATACCAATCTTTTTCACAAGATAGAGTCCATTCTATTATTTTTTTTAATCCAGAAATGTTGGTTTGTGCCAGTTTGATATTAAACTGCATGAGCAGGTAATAGGGAAGATGGCAGCCTCTTGCACTGGTGCTTGGGGCCCTGGTGCTGTGCCTGCTTTTGATGATAGGAGCCAGAGTCTACAATGTGCAAGGACGTGTGAGTGACTACTGCCCTCTGAGCAGCCCTGGCAGCCCTTCCTCATGTGTGAGCTTCCAGGGGCCAAAACAGGGCCCCTCATTGTCCCTATCATGCTCCATACAAAATAACCATTATATTTGAGGGACCTGATTGTTGACCAGATTATGCTGGTGACAAATGTAGTGGCAGAAAATTATTCCAAAAATATGAAGCAGAGACTTTTTCTATGATTGTGGTTCCTGCCTTTTGATAAATTGTAGACAAAATGGGGGCATGGCTAGTATTTTAGCTGTTTTCCTTTACTGCTTGTTATTCAGCAGTTAAAAAAACCAAATGAGATTTAGACCCATTCAATGTTCAGGAATTTATTTTTAGGTTATAAAGAACCTGTTGTGTGTTGTGAACATAAAGTATTTGTTCTACATTCAAAGATTTAGGGGTTTTATTTTTTTTAATAACATACAAGACAATTTCTGAATGCTATTCTTTAAATATGATATTTTTTCAGTCCAAGAAAGGCAGAATAAGACTTTTACATTTCATAGATTTCATAGATTTCATAGACATTCGGACTGGAAGGGACCCCAAAGGATCATGGAGTCCAGCCCCCTGTCCAGGGGCAGAAAGTCAGCAGGGATCATAGGATCCCAGCAAGATAAACATCCAAATGTGTCTTGAAGGTGTTCAAAGTAGGTTCTTGAACCACCTCTGTCGGCAGTCTATTCCAAACCTTGGGGGCTCGGACAGTAAAGAAGTTCTTTCTTATGTCCAGCTTGAAATGGTCGCAGAGGAGTTTGTGATCATTAGATCTTGTCATCCCTTGGGGCGCTCTGGTGAACAGACATTCCCCCAGGTCCTGGTGAACACCCCTAATAAACTTATAGGTGGCCATCAGATTGCCCCCGAGCCTGCGCTTTTCCAGGCTGGAGTCCCCTGGCTCTCAGCCTCTCATCATAAGTTCTGTTTTCCTGACCTCTGATCATGCGCATGGCTCTCCTCTGCACTCTCTCAAGCTTCTCCACATCCTTTCTGAATTGTGGAGCCCAAAACTGGATGAAGTACTTCAGCTGCAGCCTCACCAAGGCTGAGTACAATGGGAGAATGACGTCCTGGGATTTGGTCGAGAAGCATCTATGGATGCAAGGGAGCATTTTGCTCGCTTTACCAGCCGCAGCATCACATTGAAGGCTCATGTTCATTTTGTGGTCAATCATGGCTCCCAAGTCCCTTTCATCCATGATGCTAGCCAGCACAGCACTGCCGAGCCTATAAGCATGCTGCAGGTTTTTCGTCCCAAGGTGGAGAACCTTGCATTTTTCAGTGTTAAACCCCATCAGGTTCTCATCCACCCACTTCACGAGCCTGTCAAGATCCTTCTGGATCACTGTGAGTGTGATGTGCACATGTGAGTGCTTTTGTCCATATACACATGCACATACAAACTGAAACATAAATGTGTTCATGCATTTTGCATATATCACTCACATGTCTATATATCTTTCTGCTTGTGTGTGTGTGTGTGTGTGTGTGTGTGTGCAGTATTTGTTTTCGACATACAGAGTTTGCAAGCCCTAGATGAATTGTTTATCATTAATTTATCATCACCTAATTTTCACTTCTTGCCAGTAGTGGTGTTATGTTTTTTGTCAAGTTGATATTTTTCATGCATCAGGGAAGACAGTATTTATTACAACAGACAGGCTGTCTCACTGCTTTAATTGATGTATTGGCACTTTTGCAAATTGTGTGAAGTGCAGTTCTGTAGTATTGGAGTGGATGCTGCATTACCTTCTAACTGGGATAACAAGATTTTCATGGTTAGCTTACATGACTGGAATATGGATATAGTTTTCTATAGTTTCTACAGAAAGAAAAACACAAGTGTTTAAAAAGGGAGTGGGCATTGCCTTGTATATGACAGGTGGAATAAAGCCAGGGCAATCTTTTACTCCAAAGGGATTGGTAATTACAACTAGTTGTCCATGAATAACTACTTATTTCTACTTTTCATGGGGTGTATTTTGCATGCCATATGGACATAATCTGTATAATTTGTAATGAAGAAAAAAGTATATTTAAAAAATAGTGCAGTTTGTGCACATGGTCAGAAGACTGTCACATGCAAGTTCTAGGAAATGATTCATCTCCTCCATTCAGCACTGGGGAGGTCTCATCTGGACCACATTGACCAGTGTCCATGCTTCTAGGAGAAGGGGACTAATTAGAGAGTGGAAAGCAACTAACCAAAACTAGAGGTTTAGGTAGACTGACCATATGGAAATCTGGGAAACAGTGATATCATCTAGGAAATCCAGGACACTGAACCCCTCTTACCTCCACTTGTTCTCACAAGTTGGCAGGGATGGGGATGCATGCCCAGCAGGCAGCAGTGCCTGCCTTCCTGCCTTCAAGGTGCTCTGTGCCACACTAACTCCTGGCGAGACTGTGCCCAGCACCCCTGTTTCCTGGATGCCCATTAAAATTCTCAAAAACCAGCCAGGACCAACCTGTGAAATCCAGGACTGTCCCAGCTAAACTGGGTCACTAGGGCTGTGTGAATTTTCACCAGGTGTTTCATTTTGCAGCTGTTTTGACACATTCTGAGCACAAAACTGTGACATGAAAACAAAACAAAAGGCTTCGAAACAGCTTCAAAATGAAACAAGGGCACTTGAAAGGGTTTGAAAGTTTTGAAACATTTTGAGTTTTGAACCCGGACTTACTTGGCTTCAGTGCTGATCCCAGGTGGCAGCAGGAGCCTCCTGTCATCCAGCTCGCAGATTCGGGAGCTCACAGACCCAGGAGGAATCCGGCACAGCCTGGCAGCCCTCTTGGGGACAAGAGCCTCCAGATTGTGCCTTAGTGAGAGGAAGCTCATCCTGCTTGTCCCACCTGGGACCCACGTCTCTCACCTGGCTGCAGCCCCACCTCTGCACAGCTCCCACCCAGCTGCAGCCCCCCTGCAGCTTACCAGCATCTGCAGCCACACTCTAGGGTCCCTGCACAGTACAGGGCAGCGCGGCTTGGACCAAGCTGCCAGGTATCTGCCACCCCTGCCACAGTGCACTGCTGCTGACTCGCTCGGTGTGGTGTGGGGCTGTGTGCTTTTGGGAAGCTCTGAGCTGTCACCCAGGGCTGTGCACCACTCGCAGGGACCACCGGCCACACCGGTCCAGGCTGGGTCCTGCATGCATGAGCCCTGTGCGCCACTTCTGTGCATGCACGACCCGGGCTGGTGTGGTCGGCGGTTCCTACATGGGGCACACAGCCCAATGTGCTGGGCTGTCATCTGGGGCCAGGAGGGAAGTATGTGGGGGGGGATGGGCCTGCAACCATGCAGTGACTGCATGGGGGCACTGCTCATACGGAGGACTGTAGCCAAGCAGGGCGGCGTGTCAGGGGCTGTAGCCGAGCAGGGAGGTGAGCATGGGGTGTTGGTCCCAGGTGGAACAAGCAGGCTGAGCTTCCTCTTACCAGGCCACAGATCTGGGGGCTCACACCCCTGGGAGCTCTGCTGGGCTGTGTTAGACTCCTCCTGAGGGTGCAAGCCCCCAGATCTGCACTGGATGACAGGAGGCTCAGGCTGCCACGTGGGGCCAGCACTAAGATTGCAGCTGCTGCTGGTCCCAGACAGCAGTGGCAGACTCCTGTCATCTGGTATGAAGATCCAGAGGCTTACACCACCGGGAAGAATCCAGCACATCCTGGCACCACTCCCAGGGGTGCAAGCCCCCAGATCTGAGTGCCAGATGACAGGAGGCTGCCACTGCCGGCAAGTGTCAGGACTTTTGGTTTGATCACTTTGACACGGAGTTTCCCAGAAACCTCTGCACCTATCTCCTCAAAACTTGGCTTCATGCCCTCATAAAGGGGTACCATCCATGCAATTTTCATCTAAATCAGGCAAGGAATGACAATTTTTAGGCATTTTCATGATTCCCTGTTATATCCCATGGGTGCAACATTGAAATTTGTCAAAACAGCAAAACAGTTTCAACAAAACAAAATGGGACAGTTCTTTGAAATGAAACTAAACAAAACATGAAACAAAACCCTGTCCCTTTGAAATGGCAAAATGGATGTCAAAACAAAATGATGGTGTTTCACACAGCCCTAATGGTCACCCTAGGTTTAGGGAACAGGGCATGTCTGCGTGTGTAGTATTTGTTTCAACCTACAGAGTTCAGCAAACCCTGGATGACTTGTTTATGCTTCCCTCCTGGGAACCAGAAGGGGGATCCTGAGTACGCTCACCTGCACCATCTTGCAGGCTCTCACAGCCTGGTCCTTGTTCCCAGGGCTTCTGGCAGGCCACCAATTCATCAATAATCTAATCATCCCTCTGGGGGTTCAATGACCTCATTTCCTCCCCTTCAGCCACTTCCAGGCCTCGCAGCCTAAACAATGAGAAGAGCAAAACCCAAACACAATGACATGCAGCTGGGTGTCTTCCTCAGAGATCTCCCCAGGCTTCTGCTCCACTCTGCTGCCTTCTCCCAGCTTGGGTCCTGCTGGGCCTTACACAGTTTGTCCAGTCTCCCATATTGCTTCTCCGCTCAGCACAGGGAGCTCTTCCAGCCAACACAGCCAGGGTCAATTCTCAGTTCCCTGCACTGCTTCTCTCTACTCCCAGCAGCGAGCTGCCTGCAAGCTAGGTCAGACTGACCCTCTCTGCCTCTGAAGCAGGACTTGAATAGCCAAGCATGGACAGGTCTAACATTTTGAAAAAGGGGTGCAGGTGGTGAAGCACATCATTACGTATAAAACAACACATTTTCCTCCAGTTAAGAATAAACTAGAAGCTGTTCTGATATGCTAGGGGCCTGGGGATGTATTATTCATTTTATGATTGAAGCAAAAACAAATATAACTTCATTGGAATGAGTGAAAAAACAATCTGGAGGGCTATGAAATAGGATCTTTATTAGGAGGAGCAGTTAACAGCCAGGAGAATTTTGAAAAAGTGGGTGCAGGTGGTGAGGCACATCATCATGTATAAAACAACATATTTTTTTCCAGTTAAGAATAAACTAGAAGATGTTCTGATATGCTAGGGGCCTGGCGCTGTATATTCAGTTTAGGATTGAAGCAAAAACAAGTATAACTTCACTGGGATGAGGGAAAAAAATCTGGAGGGTTATGAAATAGGAGCTTTATTCAGAGAAGCAATTAATAGAGGACAATTGCAGAACAATGATTAACTTGACTGGTGGAAAATTGAGACCATTAAAAGAAGAGAGGGTCCTTAGTACATGTGGAACAAATTGTTTAGAAGGGATCAGGTAGATTATAAGGAGCCATGAAGTCATGGAAAGGGGCTGACTTTCCCATCTGCAAAAAAAATATGGTAGTTTTGAAACATTTTTTTTTTAAATGAGGAAGTGAAGACCAGAGCTGGACAGCTGGACAGAAATTAAATTCCTCAGCAGAACTGTTTTTTTAGTTATGGAAGCTCCAGAAGTCCTAGCTCTATGGCTTCCCCCATCAAGGAAGCCTGGAAACCCTCAGACCCCTGACCCAATGCTTCCCACAGTGGAGTCAGAGAGTCTAGGTCACCCCTTAGACCTTCATATGTAGGAGCACAGAGGCAGGTGGAAAGGTGAGCTAGCAGGAGACCAGGCAGGTTTCCACTGCAGTCCTGCCAGAGTTACAGCACAAAATGGAAGAGCTCTGCAAAGCGGCTCACTATTGAGAAATCACCATTATTTCCCCAGGTGGAAAAATGCTTCATCAGAAAACACATACATGCAGTAACCATAGATTGTATTAGTGCAATCAGGTCTTTGTGTCAACACAGTCAGAGAATGTCAGATCTGTGAAATTCTGCTGTAACACTGGTGTGCTGTTCTGAAGTTTTAGTCACTGAGATCAGCCCAGACTCGCAAAACGTCACCCAGCTGCCAATGTCTTGCCCCTGCCAGATGCAATGCCTTCCAGGACCTCCACAGTAACAGCCTTATGATACAGGTAAATGATGAGACAGCAGGAGTTGTATGCTCAGGTAAGACCCAGACCTATCTCGGGGCCTCTCCTTGTACTGCAGTTTTGCCTCCCTTCTGAAACATGTTGGCCTTGACTAAGGGACAGAAACCAAGAGAAGCAGGGTGGAAAGCAACCTCCTTATGTCATTTAGTCAAACACCCTGCCTGTGGCAGGATCATCCTATCCAAACCATCCTACACAAGCCCCTTCCCAAAAGTACACATTCAACCCTCACACAACCACTAGGTATAACACCCTAACCAGATGCAGATAAAGTAGGGGATGGCAGTCAAAATCCTGCTTCTCCAAGAGTTGTTAATACATGCTTCGATAGCATGGAAGAGGGCCGTGGCCTCAACTACAGAGGAATGACAGAGGTGACTAGCTGTTTTTTTTCTCTTGAGGGGTCCCCATTCCCATGATGAGAGAAATAAAATTCTCCTTAATTTCATATATAGCCACAGATCACCTGAGTGAAGACAGCATCTATCATATAAACTCATGTATCAAGTGGCTCTTCAGTATACCACCTCCTCTTTCCCAACATCTCATACTCCCTGGTAATGGACAAATGCTGTGAATCCTTGAGTAGTCCAACTGGCTCCCCTTTCCAAAGTGATGATGGACCTTAGAATAGACATTTGTTACGGAGAGATATGTTAGCAAAGTGAGGAGGTGCCATGGCCCTGTTCCTCCCCTCTCCTGTTGCACTCACAGACTTCCCCAGGCCACCTGCACCAGTTTCTCTTGGACTTTCAAACTGTAGGACTGCTTGTGGTGGGTCAGGGTGAAAGGCCCCTCACACATGTAAAGAGTTAGACATGATAAGACCACAGCTCTGTAGGAGCACTGGGAAATAGGAGTTTATCAAAGGGTCAGATTGTTTGGGACCTGCACTAGAGGGCGGGGTTAGTGCTGATATGAGGACATCCTAGTGACATAGACTTACAAGCCAGAGGAGAGATCTGTGTTGTCTGCCCAAACCCACTTCCTGAATCCAGGATCATACGACAGTCCAATCCAGAATGTGTCATGGTCTTCGAAAGATTGATATAATTCTTTTTTTTATGAAATCCTAAAACAGAGAGAAGTTGAATTCTTTCAGCTGTCGGAGAGCGAGAATGCTTGGAGAGCGCCAGCTGGTTCCTGGCAGTTCCCCCCACACAGTACTCCTGCAGGTCTCGGTGCAGAGCTCACCCTTGTACATAATGTTGCATTCTCACTTCCAGGGTTACAGCCTGCTTGCTCACCTACAATTTACTTCCAAAAACCAAGTCAGTTTGGCCTGCTCTATTAAGCGTTCCAGCCCAGACCTTTTGTTTGCCAGGACAGTTCCATTGGCATCTGTCAAGATAGTTAAGGGTGATGGCAGGAGCTGAGTTAAATATATTCTCCCAGGATTCGCAATGGGAACAGCCCCGGGGACCTGTCTTTGTTTTGCCAGAGGTTACACTGCAGCCTTGGATGTCTTCCTTAAACCACAGATTTTTTCTTGAGTAGTGGGCTCAGATAACAGCCAAATCAACCCCCTTCACACCTTTTCACATGGAAGATGGGCCAACTGAAGAGATGGAGGACACTAGAGAGCCAGGCCATGGGGCTTTGGATATTTTCTGCTTACTGACTATCTAAAGGAAAAAAACACAAATTTTGTCTGTGAAAGGAATCACAATCATGCTATACATGGGAACCCATCAGTGCAGAACCTTTTTCTCAGAAGATCCTACAATTTTTAAGAGTCTAAAGTCACTTTAAAAATCTGGCTGAGGGCGCAGACCGTTGGGATGCTTGTGCTATTTTGGCCCTCATCTTCACTGGGGATGATTCAGAGTTGAGCACCCTACATACATTGCAAGACAGATGGTGGGCTCTTCCCAGTCCTTCCTGAAACACAAAGCATGCTTTATGATCCACGCTCTGCTCCCAGGCTAGTGTGCTCAGCTGAGAGTGCCATGGTCTTCCCTTCTTATCCTGTACTGTGGGGTAATGGCTATCTGCAGTCCCCTAAGTCCTATCTCAAGACTGAGGAGCCCTCCAGTGTGCATTGACAATTATTTACCCATGAGACCTCAGGAACCTCCTCTTGGAAATCCCCAACTGAGACCATGCCAGAGAAAGCCCAAACCCTGGACCTGGCTCCTCTGGATCCATTTGGCTAGACATTTTGCCCAGATATAATATTATAGGAAACATTCACTCACCAGCTCTTCTTCACCTTCAATGGTGAGCAGTTGGGCAGATTGTGAAATACAGGAAGAATTACATTGTTCCCAAATTCCTTTTTCAGGAGCAAAGAGATAGGACCTGTCCTTGTGGACAACCCACCATGCTGGACACATCTCTCCTGGAACAAACACACACTTCAAATCAGCTTACCTCATCCCTCACTGCTCCTTTGGTGGAGACCGAGGGATTTCATGCCCACCCTGTTCCTTCACCTTCTATCTGGGGACAGGACTAGGATACTGACCTCTGTACTGAGAGGTGGGCAACATCCAGGAACAGCAGGAGCAGACACACAGGAGTCATTCTCAAAGTTGGCTCAAGACAGTAATGGCTGCTGTGGGATGGGGAAGTGGTTTTTCCTCCCCTGAATGTTTGTGCATTTTTAAACAATTTTTCAATCCTGAGTGTGTATAATGGCAAAATCCTGGGCATTTTAATTGACTCAGAACCTCAACTTATTCTGTTTGGGTCACTCAAAGATTTCCACATTTTGAAAGTCTTGTGTTTGAATTTTTACCTGTTTTAATTTTGTTTTTCCTAGTCCTCCTTAATTTGAAATGTAGTGTCACACACCAAAGGCCATATCACCCCCCCCCCCGCCCATTTCTTTCTTTCTTTCTT
>NW_005843392.1:35428-48283 GCF_000455745.1 Alligator sinensis | reverse complement strand
TTTTTGTTTTGGGGGGGGGGGGGGGAATATCAAAACCTTTCATTTGAACAAGGTTGCAACATTTTTTTTTTTCTCACATTTCTTGGAATGGTAGAAAGTTGTGGACATAATTCAGCCCCTCTCAGATAGAAAAACGTGTGGCCAAAAGCTGTCTATGGGACTGTCTATGGAAGTCCCACCCTCTCCTACTGAATGCATTGCCATCTTCTGGGCCAGGGCTGGGGCCAGGTGGGAAGGATTCCATCCTCAGATGAATATCTGGACTCTCCCAAGTTGAGAACAATAGGAAAGTGGAGTGAATCACGCTGGGAGGAGGGACAGCGAGGGTTCTCCATTCCCCACTACTCTCTGCAAGTGGGGTCCCTAGAGCAGAGGTCGGCAAAATTTGGCCTGTGGACAAGATCTGGCTCACAGAGGTCCTGTGTCTGGCCTGCAGCAGGCCCCTTGGTCCCACCTGGCCCAGGCACCATCCCACAGTGATGCATCCTGCCACCCTGGGCATGCAGCAGGGCTAGGTGGTTCTCCACAGGACTGCCTTTCTAGGCAGCCCAAGCACCAGCAGCTGCTTTCAGCTGCTACCACCAATGGCCTGAACACTGTGGTACTAAGGGGAACCTGTGCACAGCCCGGACCTACCCTGTGCCTGCTGCAGACTCACCTGTTCACACTAAAGAGTGCAGCAGTTCCAGTGCCAACAGAGAACATGGGTGCTTGGTGTAGGGGGAAAAGCAGCCTCTCCCCCTTGCTGCTGCCCAGTGCTTCCTGCAGAAGCTGCTGGGAGCCATGCACTGGGGCTGCACAATTTTGGTGGTGGTTGGGAGGCACCATAGGGTATGTGCGCTCCAGGATGTTGCGGGATGGGGGCGGGTACTGACTGGCTCAGGGGAGTGTGCAAGGGGGGTTCCCATGCATACCACACCATACCCAGAAACCCTCCCCTGCAAACCCCACAACCACATCCTCCCCAACACACAATCACAAACTCAAAAAGCACCACTTACCCACACCCCTCCCCACACGTACCCCCCACACACACACATATCTGTGTTCCTGAGGGGAGCCCCATTCATTTCTACCCACACACACCCCACCCCACTCATGCACTCACCTCCCTATGCAAACCCAGCCCCACATACCCCCCCCAGCCACCTTTTCCCTTCACAGCCCCCAGAAACTCCATACACACCCATACACACACCCACACATCTCTACAAACAACTCCCCACATACCACCATACCCACCCAACCACTTCCACATGTACCCCTCCACATCCCCCACAATATACAGGAGTAAGACTTCAGTTTGAGCTATTATGCAATCACCTCTATATACACAATGCAAACATAAATTGGGACAATAATAACTTTGTAAAATAAAATTATAATATGTTATTGTGAATGTTTGATTTTTAGTTTATACTTTGTTGGGGGAGGGTTTCCAGTTCAAAGATGGCAAACCCACTTCCAAAAAGGAGTACTTCTGGGGCAAGCAGAGGGAATTTGGGTGGAAATGGTCAGGGGTTAGATGGTGGAACTTCCATCCCAAGATGGTGACCAGGGTGGGGCTACTCTTGAAGCTCTTCATAGCTCACTAAATTAATTAAGAGGCCCTTCAGCCAAAATAATTGCTTGCCCCTGCTCTGGAGTATATCTCCGTGAGATTGTGAACATGCTGGAGGACAGAAGATGCAAATGAAAAGGATCCAATCTCAACAGATTAGAACGCTGGGCTGAAGCTAAAAGATGAGGTTCAAAGATGACAAATGCAAGGTGCTACACCTTGGGAGGAATAGTCAAAAACACAAATACAAAATGGGTAACACCTGGGTGGATGGCAGCACTATGGAGAAATATCTGGGAGTCTTGGTAGATCATAGGCTTAGTATGAGTCTGCAATGTGATGCAGCTTCATAAAAGGCAAACGTGGTTTTGGGATGCATCTGTAGAAGCATTAGGTGCATTAAATGGGACGTGATGGTGCCTTTACTTGGCGCTGGTTCAGACTCATGTAGGGTCCTGTCTGCAGTTTTGAGCTCCATGTTTTAAAAAGGATGTAGAGAAGTTAAAGAAGGTCCAGAACCCAGAGACAAAGTTGATAAAGAGGATGGAAAGCAAGTCATATTAGGAGAGGCTGAACTAGCTAGGCATGTTCAGCTTGTGGAAAAGGCATTTAAGAAGGGACATTATAGCAGTCTTCAAATACCAAAAGGGCTACCATAAAGAAGAGGAAAAACACCTTTTCCCTCTCACTGCAAGAAGGAGGATCAGATCAATGGCTTGAAGTAACAGCAAAGTAGGTTTAGATTGAATTTAAGGATCACTTCTTCTATTACAAAAGCAAGGGAATGGAATATATTGCCAAGAGAAGCTGTGGACTCTCAGTCACTAGAGGTATTCAAGAAATTGGACAGTTACTGGTCACCAGTGATTGAGGTGTAGCAAAGCCTAGGTTCGACTATGGCTATTCCCCATGCTTCTGGGATTTGAGGACTCCTGCCTGGTGCTGGGAGGGAATTTCACTCCGGCTCTACACCCACACTTTCTATATGAGTCAGTGGGGTTTTATACCTTCCCCAGAGGCATTGGCTATTTACAGCCAAGGCTGAGCATTTTGATTGGAGTGTGCCAGTGCTCCAACTTAAAACTGGAGGCTCCTGGCTAAAGGATCTTGCCCCTCCTCTCAGGGTCAGATCGATCACCATATCTGGGGTCAGGAAGGAAAGCTGTTGCCATCTGTAGGGGGAGGGTGGGAGTTGCATTCCTCTGTCATTCCTGTGTAGTTGACTGTAGAATTACAGCATGCACAATGTTTCATCCCAGGAGCAATTTCTGGCAAGGGGACGATTAGGTGAGGAAGGGTGCAGATGGCCAGAACATGATTTTTAGAGCACCCTGTCTTGTACAATGTGCCATGTGCATGAAGGGATCCTGTGATTGGATAGTCTAGTCTCACCCAACCACTCCTAGCCTTGAGCAAAAAAAACCCATCCCTGATCTTACTTCTGTTAGGTCATTATTCAGCATCACCCACTGTCAGTCCAACCAGCACAGAGAGCCCCCCAGCCCTGTGTCTTGGTGTGATGAGTTCAGGGAGGTGGACATGAACTGTAAACTATGGATTTGCATTCCAGGTTTGATACCCAAGACCTCAGTCATCAGAATGATCAGGACAGAGTTTGTGCCTATATCCATGATGGGAGAGCTAAGGCTGGAGTCTGTGGAGAAACTAATTTCTGCATTTGTGAGAAAAAGAGGGAGGAACAGGTAGGGGCACATTAACAGGAAAACCCCACCAGTCACATTGCCGACAAGAGACTGATCATGGACATAACTGCAGCAGGGAGAGGAGCATGGTGGTGTGGAAGTGCACCCTTCATCAAAAAGCCTTGAATCCTCTGTTGTTGTGTTCAGGAGAACAACAAATTCCTAAACCACATCATGAGGCAGTGGGGCTGCTACGTCGGGGTAGGGTGGGATGCCACGTAGACACCAGCCAATATAATTTATTTCTGCCTCCTTGGGAACGTCATGTGTGTTCCTGTTTCCTGGATCATTTCCACAGCAATGCAACTGCATGTGCTGGAGTCAACAGACATGGGGACTGCCTGCCTAAATCCCCAGATCTCACTTTCTGCATCTTGTAAGTTGACTATCCACTGGCAAACAGTTGGGCAAAGAGGAAAACCCAGGACGCAAGGGTGTGTATGGCCATAGGGGCATCGCAGACATCTGCAAATGAGAGATGGAAAAGTGCCTGCCATCCTGCAGTGACTGGCCTGCCCCAGGCACAGATGCCCCCTGCTCTCTGCAGGACAGAGCCTGGTATTGCGCAACTACCAAAGCCCCATGGCTGGGGTTTCCTACATTCGCCTATGGAGATGCCATGTTCTCTATATGTTATGGGATTTGTCCTTTGCTTCTGAAATAAACCATTGTCCATTATCCCTGTGTCTCTCTGTATGAGTAATGGGGATGGAGAGGTCAGAAACTGGAGTACACACCTTGGGAACTCTGCTAGGGCCAGTGTCATACTAGGCTGTGAATGGCTGGGACTCGAGGTCACCTCAGGGTCAGGGGAAGCTGGGAAGTCTCAAGCCAGGAAACTGTTTGTAGAACCAAGTGGAGGATCCAGAGGGTCAGGCAGAGAGTGATGACAGGCCTGCCAGCTCAGGTATCAAAGGGATTTGTTAACTAGTAGCACCATGCACTAGGGATGCAGCAGCCTAGGTAAAAGGTTGAACCTTGTTGCCCAGACACTTCCCCCTCCAAAACAGGGGTTTATATGGGAAGGGGTAAGAGGAGGTCAGTGGACCTTGGCTGGTCACTCTGGTGTCAGGGAGTCAGTGTGTGCCTAGGCCCAGGTGGAGGTTTCTGGCCACCTGTGTCTGCTCCAAGGTTTTGTTTTGGAGAATCTAGACTGGGGTGAGGACCACATTGCAGAGGCTTACAACCTGGGTCCAACACTATGGTCTGACAGGTGGGGCAGGTCCACAGCCCAAAGGGATCTGTGTGGTGTGCCCAGGTTGGCAGTACCATTAGAAAGGGGAGTTTGGTGTCAGGCATTTTCCCATCTATGCTAGCTATGGCCACTTCCCTGTGTTGCCCTGGCCCGTCTGTTGGCACTGCAGAAATGTGTGTTTGTTGGCTCTGCAGAAACAGCATTGACCAGGTCTTGGGCGGGGGACAGCACTGATTCCCGTGCTGTTCAGAAGCTGATTGGGGTAGAGGCAGTTCTGGCTGAGCCCTGCACCTGGAGTACAGGATCCCAGTCAGACACTGTATCTCCTCCCAGTGTCCAAAGTGGACCTCAGCACCCAGAATGCTGCTGGTCATGGTGCTGGTGATGCTGCTGCTGCTCTGGGGAGCTGAGCAATAAAAGTTGGGAAAAAAGACAACATGATGAAGGGAGGGGCAACCATTTCCCAGTCTCTGCCTATCCCTGCAAGTACCAGAGCAGCTCTAGTTTGGGGAATGTCCCTGAGAACATCAAGTCAAAGGTCTTGAGCAACAGGCTCCAACATGGGTGTTTCAAGGTTCCCCATCCCCTCAGTCCTTCACAGATGCAATCTGGGCATGTCCCGACATCCCCACACTTAGCAGGCATGTGCCTCAGGTGCAGGGGCTGCAGTCCCAAGGGGTGAAGACAACCATCCCCCAGAACATGTGATGAGTGACACGTGTTGTAATGATGCCTGTTCTGCTGGTGACCCGTCATGTCAGGAGGTAATGAGCTGTGAGTTTAAAGCTCATTGGGCTTCACTGAACATCCTGTGTAATGGCATCAGGAATGTGGGCTATATTCTTTCATAGAAAAGCCATGTTCCCAGGGGAGCACCCATGTCTCTCATGCTCGTGTGCAGCCATTTCTCCGTTTCTGACCACCCCTCCTAGTCTGAACAGCCATCCCTGCACAGCAGCACTGAACTGGAGGAGACTCCCTGTGACCACTGAATCAAAGTCTGGGGCCAAATGGCTCAAACCTGAGTTCAGCCCCCAAAGATATTCAGACCCCACCAACAACACAGCCCTTCACAAGCACTGAGAGAGGAATGTCCCATGGAACTTGTCTTCCTACCCAGGCTTTTCCCCAATGCATCAAGGCCTGGGTTCTCAGAGGCCCCAAGACACATACTCTCCCAAAATCCACTGACTCCTGTGAAAACTGATGGACACTGGGAAATCAACTGGACTCCATTGAGAATCCTGTCCAAGGGGCCTGGTATACAGTGCTGTGTTTTTTACAGAAAAGCAGAGTTCACCACTGAGCATGTGTTTCTCACACTCTGGGATGATTGCATTTTTGTGCTGGGGCAGCAGGAGGACGCACCGCTACCTGAGAGCAGAATTCGCTGTCACTCGCTGAGGGAGCTGCAGCCTCACAAGGCATATCACAGGGCACAGGACAGACACAGGCATGTGACTGCTTGTATTGGTGTGTTATGAGAGTGGGGAATGTCAGGGGTAAAATCATTGAGTTTGGTCTTTTCTTTTTGTTGTCTCATCTCACAGACCATTCCCCTGGCTATGGCAGCTGAATGCATCACTCAGTAGTGATCTAGTTACCTGCCATACCCAGGCCAATGATATCTGAGGGCTTCAATGCTGGGTGCTCAGGACAGCCAGTTAGGAGTATGCTGAGACATCTTGAGTTTCCTATGTCTAGTGAGAATGCCAAGGATGTTGCCATTTCAGGAGGGAATTGCTCTCTCTCTCTCTCTCTCCCTCACTCCTTTTCTCTCTTCCCCAACTGATTTTACCAAATTATTTGGGATCTTCATTCCCTTTTGCTCAGACTCACAATGGCAACCATGATCGTTGTCTCAGGACAAGTAACCATTTCTTTCTCAGCTGTAGCCCACATGGCTGCACTCTGTGTCTGAGTCCCTCTTGGACCTACCAGTGCGTCCTCACATCCTAACCCTGAATCCATTTCACTCATGTCTAAATCATCTCTGCTGGAACCCACTGTGAATGCAAGAGCACAAGGATACTTTGTCAGACCTCCACATGGGAACTCCTTCAGAGCACCAGAGACAGACCCCTTTGCCAAATGCAGAGGTACGGTGTGTGACAGAGAGGGGCTATGGGACAGTACTGTGCATTTAGCTTTGATTTAAGTTAAGCCTTTCTGATTACCCTCTGCTACCTCAGAGCTCTGCCTGTTCTCTGAATTATTTGGTTTCACCTGATGGGATATTTATTCCAATTTGCATTCTCCAGATTTTTTTTTTTAAGCAAAACACAAAATATTATTTTGGGTCAATCACAATTTTTTTCTTGACTTTTCTGATTTCCCAGAGAATTGAGCTAACCAGTTTTTGCCCTAGTATAATTGCTGTCCTGAAAGAGTTCTGTTTCTGGATGAAATAGATTTTAGACTCATGGAAATGTCAAGTGCTGGGTGACATTTGCCTGCTATGCCTGTTGCCTGCTTTTTGTGTGCCTTGAAAACCAAAGCAACCCAACAGAATAGTAGAAAAATGACTTGCTCCATGTCTCAAATTGCTTTGCTCTCTCACTAAACCCACATTAAAGGTTGGACTCTAAATAGCTTTTCACTGGACAAAACCATGCTCCAGTCTTGGGAGCCAAAACCTTCTCTGTCATTCCCTAGGATTAGCTTCCTGCAGCCAAAACTATTCTCTCAGCTTTAGCTTGACTGGATACTGTGGATTTTTTTGTTTTTGTAGGCACTGGATGAGGAGGTGAACTTCACTGACTGGTCAGAGCAGACTGAAAGACTGCATTTACTTGAATATAGGATGACCTCTTCCCCACCAATAATTAGATATTATATGTGGAAATTTTATAAATTTTATATAATTTCCCAGCTATAGAATCTAATTATTGGAGGCTTGCATTGACTCTGTCCCCCTCCCACTGCTACAGCAAGGGGAAATAAATCTGGGGAGTCAGATAGCCCTTTGCCCTCTGCCAATGGAAATGAGGAACAACTAGAAAACATTGACATTGAAATAAAGACTCTGATAGCAATTTGCCCATAGGTAAATTTCTATGAGTATCCATAGACTTACATGATTCAAAATTGATTTCCTAGCCCCAGATGAGGAGGACAGGATTCATAGATTCATAGGTCAGAAGGGACCTCAACAGATCATCAAGTCCGATCACCTACCATGGCAGGAAAGAGGGCTGGGGTCAGATGACCCTGTCGCCCTGTCTCCTCTGATCTGGTGCCTGATCGCTGGGGTTCTTGTATCTCTGCACTGCCACTCCCTGTGACTCCTTCTTCTCCTCCGGTGCCCTGAGAGCAGTTCCCATCCTCCCATCCTGCCTTTTGAGTGCAGTGGCATCCTAATTACCCTAATCTATCCCTGGTGTGCTAAACATACTCCGCTGCAGTCCTGGTTCCTCCGACTGTCCGGGACCCGGGTCTATCTAGTACCAGGGCTTCGGCTTGAGCCCATGTTACAACAGTTCTGCTATGACACTGGCTAGTTCCTTCAGTACTCGCAAATGAAGCTCATCCGGGCCTGCTGACTTAAACACACCCAGGCCATCCAAGTGACTCTGCATCAAGTCAGCATCAACAGTTGGTAGGCTGGTGTTCCTCTGATGCCCATCTAAGAACCCATTTGGACACTTATCTTGAGCCCTGTTCAAAGACACTGAGGCAAAAATCTCATTGAATAGCTCATCCTTGTCTTCCCTGTCTGTCACTAATTGCTCCTCCTTGTTCAGTAGGGGTCCTATGCTGCTCTGCATCGTCCTTTTACTCCCTACATACCTAAAAAAAGATTTTTTCTTGTCTTTAATTTGTGTTGCCAGCCTCAGCTCTGTAGTTGTTTTGGCTTTTCTAACTGTCTCCCTGCAAGTGCGGACTGAGTAGGTATATTCCTCCTTGGTAGCTGCCCCCTGCTTCCACAACTTATATTCCTTCTTTTTTGCCCTTAGACTCCCCTGGATTTCCCTGTTTTGCCAAGGAAGTTTTGTGGCTCCGTTCCCCTTTTTCCCTCATACTGGGATAGTCTCCCTCTGCGCCTGAAGGATTGCTTCTTTTAGGAATGACCACCCTTTCTGGACTCCCATCCCACCAATACTACTATCCTGCAGTGTAACATTGACTAGACTTCTGAGCACACTGAAGTTAGCCTTTCTAAATTCAAGCACTTCCACCCTACTAGTTATTTTGCCCACCCTATGCCATATGGTGAATTCTATTGATTGGTGGTCACTGTCCCCAAGGTGACCACGAATCTGCAGCTCTCCTACCAGGCCGTCCCCCAAAGTGAACACCAAGTCCAGTAAGGTATTCCCCCTAGTGGAACCGTATACCGACTGCATTGGGTGAAGGTCCTGCATGCAGGTTAAGAACCTATGTGAATGGCTGGATTTGGCTGACTGCTCCTCCCAGCAGATGTCAGGGTAGTTTAGGTTCCCCATGACAACCACATCCCTAGACTGTATGGCCTCTGAGAGCTGCCTCAAGAATTCCAGGCCTGGGGCCATGGCTGAAACATGCAGAAGGACATCTGACACTGAGCCACCCATCCTCTTGCCAATGACACTCCCAATCTGGGGACACCCAACAGGCCTCTTTAGGGTATGGATCTCCTACTGGCCCAAAGAAACCAGAAAGGCATGTCCCTGACACATCCCACCCATTATCCAAGCAGAGGTACACATGAGTGGTGGGAGATGGTTTAGTTTCAGAACCACGGTGACATTTCTGTAGCAGATAGAGGACATGGAGCCTCCCCAGGGTGGTGTTGGAAACCCCAGCCTTTAGGGCTCCTGCTGCTGAACAGGACTAGAGCCTCCCTTGTACACAACAGGGAGCATCTGTGCCTGGGCAAGAGCAGTCACCATGAGATAATGGATGTTTCTCCATCTGATTTCCATAGGCCTATGATGCCCCCTGTGGCTATGCACACCAATACTTCCTGGGGCATCTTGTTTGCCAGAGGGGTTGCCAAGCTACCATGAAAGCCCACCACTGGGACAAGAGAAGAAGAAGTAAGGTTGTATTGAAGGCAGAAGAGTCACCTCTTTGCTGGCTCCAGCATATGTAGCTTGGCTGTTGGGGAGAGAGATTTCTATCAACTGGCATAAGCATGAACTGAAAGAGGTGGCAGAAGGGGGTGAGATTTGCCTTGTCTGTGTGGCTTCACAGACAGTCTGAGGTTAGCAGTCACACTGCCCCAAAATGCACTTTAGGACATTGCTGCCCCCACCCCCCACCCTGCAAACAGCAACACAAGATTCAGAGATTTATGCTGGTAGACCCATTTCTGTTCCTGAGCTCCATATCCCTCCTTCAGGTGCAGTGATCCCCTTGACCAGCCCCTGCCACACTGTCTGTTTGCTGGGTCAATCAAGTTTATTTTTTTCCTCATGCTTTCTTCTTCCTCTCACAATGCAGAACCAAGTACCTCCACAGCCTCCAGGTTTCACTTTTTCACCTTGCAAAAATGTACAAGCTCCATCCTGATAATTCTGAACACTGGGGTCTGAGAGCACAAACCTGGAAGGCAAAGTCATGGGGCACAATCCAGTTTATTCTTCTGACCCCTGTGTTAGGACACAGAGCTGCAAGTTCTCCTTGCTTATAGCACTGACCACAGGGTATGGTCAAGCCATGACCCAGCAAAAGGAAGGTCAGAGATGCTTTTCAGGTCAAGCCTGTAACTGGTTGCATGAGAAACAGGAAGCACAGAACCGCTGTTATCTCATGGCATATTTACAACGCATGGTGTGGTCAACTTTGACTCCTCAACATACTTTACATGAGGACAATTCAGTCCTCCAGAAATTAGTCCTGGAATCAGATTTGCAAGACATTTTGTTTCCTCCCCATCCTGTGCCTGCATGCTGACACAGATCTGCATGCTCCATCCCCAAGGTGGGTGAGAGAAGAGGCCCCAGTTTCCCATGCAATTCACAGATCACTCAAAACCAGATGGTATCCATTAGGGTTGTTCAAAATGGCACCATTCCATTTTGATGTGAGTATCAAGGATTCAACAGAAGAGCATTTTGTTTCAAATTTCATTTAGCTTTGAAATAGATGTTCCATTTCACTTTTTTGAAACAGTGATATTGTTTTGACGCTGTTTCAATGTGTCACCCATTCGCTATAATGGGGAAGCTCGAAACAGCCTCTCTCATCTGGCAGGCAGATGTGGACCCGCAACCCTGTGAGGGGTACAGGGGCTATGCCAGTCCTCCCGGGGCTGCAGGCCCTGAATTGCCTGCCAGATAAGGGAGGGAAGCCAGGTACTGCAGCCCAGGACCAGGAAGGTTGGTAAGGGAACTTCCTTTGCGCTGTGATCAGCTTCCCACAGCCTGGCCATGAGAGGTGGGGAGAGCCAGGGCTGTATTCCCAGCTGAGCCACGTGGGGCTGCAGAGCCACTGGGAACGCAACCCTGGTTCTCTCCTGTCTTCCAGCACCTGGATGCTTGTCGCTTCGAAACTCGAAACATTTAAAAATGTTCAAAATGTTTCCACTGGCCTCGTTTTGTTCCAAGGCTGCTTCGAACCCTTTCGTTCCGATTCAACTTTGCTGTTTTGAGCTCAGAATGAGTCAGAAGAGTGTCAAATTGAAACAGTCAGAGAAATTTCACAGAGTCCCTGTATCCAGGGGATACATTCATGTACCATATGGCTCTTAAATGTGTCATGTACCTGTGATGCGGTAAACAATAGAACGTTCCCCTATTCTCACTAACCCAACTCCCACATCTACGATCTAAAGCCATCATCACCTCCACTCCTCAAATACTGCTGGGGCTGGCAGGAGGTGCCATGTGCTATGCGGGTGGTTGCTAGTGTGGAAGACCCTGCTGGAGCAGCCTCAACACCAGAGACTGACCTTACTCCCTCTCAACAGCAGAGGCTAAATTTACACCCTGAGGTACAGACCAGGGGTCAGCAGGGTACAGACAACAGATAATTGGGGAACAGATCGTTTTTTTAACTGTACCTCTCAGCACTGGTGTGATTCCCTCTGGCAGGAGAATGGCATCTGCTATATGTTTTGAAATTGCTCTTATACACACACACACACACACACACACACCTTCTTACATGTAAGAGTGAAGTGTGTTGCCAATTTTAATCTAGAAGAAAACATGTTCCCGGTATCAAAAGTTTGGAAACCACTGCCCTAGTGACACAGACTTACAGGCCAGAGGAGAGAGTTGAATCATCCTCCCAGACCCACATCCCCTTTCTGGAGTCAAACGACAATCCAGTCCAGAACAGGTCGTAATATGCATTTCTTCCATGATCTTCAGCATATTTAAAAGACCTTGCCGTTATGAAATCCTACACCACAATAAGATCAGGTGAAATGAGAGTTCTCTCAACCAAGTGGAGAGCACCAGCACAGCACTATAGTATAACCAGAAGCCTCAGTGCAGAGATCCCTCCTGTAGAAAACTGGGTAGCCTACACCTGCATAACAGCAAGTGCCAGTCTGGTTAGGTGAGTTCATCAACATACTGCAGGTAATGCTGTAGGATTTGACACGTGGCTAGGCCCATGTGCACTGTAGTCTGGAGGTACAATAGAAAGCATGTATGCATATAGATAAATCTCCCACTGAATCCTATCCATGTCATACCTCCCCCTCCATGCCCCCGTACCCCTTCCCCCTTCATCCCAGTTGAAGTTGTGCAAGAAAGTGCAGCCTTAGAACTTGACTCTTTCTTGACTGCATTCATTTGGTCATATTTTATTGCTATATCAAAAGTAACATGCACTCACCAGCTCTTCTTTGCTCTCTATTGTGAGCAGCGTGGCAGATTGAGAAACGCAGGAAGATTTACACTGCTCCCAAGTTCCTTTTTCAAGAAAAAAGAGGTAGGACCTGTCCTGGTAGGCAAGCCACACCACTGGACACTTCTCCCCTGGAACAAACACAGCATGATCAGCTCATCACATTCCTCCATTGCCCTGAGCTGGGCGTATTATTGTCAGCAACAGGATTTCACCCCTTCTGTGTTCCTCCACTGCCACTGCTTGTGTCTTATGGGCTATACAGTAAGTAGGGGACAGCTTCTGCTGCATACATCTGAAAGGCGATGGACCTTCTCCTCCAGGAGCAATTGCTTCAATGCAGAGAATGAGTGAGTGAAGAGCCTGACAGCCCCAGCCCGGTGGAGCTCATGGTGGGGCCCGTGACGCGGCGGGCCCCGATGTACTCCGCCCCTCACCACTGCTGCAGGCTGGGGGAGACACAACCGGTCCGCTTCTCGTCGGCCCACCGGCGCCAGCTCTACGCGCTCGTCCGCAGAACAATCCATCACGTCGCCCTCGCGTCCCGCCAGGACACCAAATGGCGGGACTATTTCGGCGAGGGCGTAGCCGACGGGCCCCGGGGGGTCAGCAGC
>NW_005843392.1:23889-35246 GCF_000455745.1 Alligator sinensis | reverse complement strand
CTGGTCAACCTCCTCCTGGCTCTCGCCAAGCTCGTCATCTGGCGATCCAGGCAGGAGGCTCTGGCCGGCAAGGCCCCCGGTGACCTCGGGGCGTTTTTCCTAGGTGTCCTTCGCGTGCGTCTCCGAGCGGAGCACCGCTGGGCAGTAGCCGCCGGCCAGCTGAAGCAGTTTGCCAGCCGGTGGGCGCTGTCCGGGGTGCTCTGCTCACTGACCCCCGGGGGAGCACTTGTTTTGAACCTTTGACCCTGCACACACACCCTGTTTTCTTATGAGTTGTCCCACGTAATTTTTGTGTAAAGATCGGGAGCCCAGCCGCCTTACTTTAGGTACAGTGGCGGCCCCCGAAGAATTTTTTTTTTGTCCAAGGTTCCAAGGAAAGACCTGCCCGGCAACCCGCCGGGTGCCAGCAACACTGACGGCCACCTAACGGGGGTGGCCCAAGGTTCCCAACTGGAAAAATTACAGAGGAACGACAATAGTGCCACCTTGGCTGAGGCCAGGCTGACCTCCTGAGCCCAACCTGGGTTGAGGAGCTGGGTCTTATTCCTGGAGGGCATGGTGAAGAAGAGGCAGGAGCTCCAGTCCCTGCCTGACAGAAGCAAGTCATGGAGTGGGATGTGGACAGTAATGACCCCTGGGGGAAAGGTTTGGATTTCCTTCCCCTTAAAACACCAGAGACTGACCTTACCCCATCTCAACAGCAGATAATTGCTGTCTGAGAGTTCAGATTTCCCCTGTCCAGAAGTCTGATGGACAGGCACAATTCTGAAAAAAATCCATTACAACTTGCCTTGTTCATAGTCCACTGTGCTAGACACTTCTCCCTAGGAACAAACACACATCACGGACCAGCTCTCCCCATTCCCCATCACTCTCACTCTGGGGATATGACAGTCAGGGACAAGGGCGATGGGTGTTTCCCCTCAAAGACTGGCAGCTGTGACTATTCACGGAAGAGGAGGTGCTGGCTTCCCAGGCTACATGGGTGGGCAACAGGCCAGACAACCATTGCCATTTTGTCTGAGGTAAGACCAATGTCCTGAGCTCTGCCTGGGTCAGGGAATTGGAGTTTGTAATCAGCAGGGAGAGGTGGGCAAGAGGCAGGAGCAACCAGCCTAAGTGTGACAATGACAAGCCCCAGAGCCACATGTGTGCAGTAACAACTGCTGGGGAAAATGTTTTTCCCACCACTGAAAAGATCTGAGAGGACAGAGGATTTCCTTTTCCTTGATACAGATGAAATGCAAAATCCTGAATACATACATCAGCTCCAAAAAACAACTCTTTTGTGTTAGGGTCACTCAGACTTTCCAATATGCGAGTATCTTTTCACTCATTTGATCTGCTTTTCTGTTTGATCATTTAGAAATCAACCATGAGGCCAGAGACAAAAAATCTTCAACTTTCCAAAGGTTTCCACTCCCTGCCAGGCAGGGGATGGGAAGAAAGCAATCAGTTGGGATGAGAGGCACAGGGAGGGAGGATCCCCCTTTCTCTGCCACTCCCCACAAGTGCGACCTAGGGCAACGTCTCCAAGGATATCCCTCAGCCAAGTCCAGCATGTCTTTGGGAGAGGAAAATATGCTCTGCAATGCCAGGACACCCACATACATGGCTGGACCTGCCCTGTGGAAACACCAGGTTCCAGCCTACAATTTACCTGTGTCCTGGGGCTGCTCAGTTGGACTTCCAGGCAGGCTGGGGTTTTGGCAGGACGTCAGCCCAGAGGTGAGGTCCTCCACTTTCTGCACAAGGTTTTCTTTCCCTCTGCCCAGCTGAGGCACTTAAAAATCAGAAGAGGACATTAGTGCCTGTTACAATACAGGCTGCAGTGGAGCTTCACAGACCCGATGCTCTCTCCTTTGCAGTGACCCAAACCCCTTAGTTGCACTAATACTATTTGCAGTTACAGCTACTGGACATTTTGTGGTGGAGCACTTTTTCTTATTGTAAAAATGAGGAATTAATGGAAACTGGGTTTGTTCCTTGATGGCTCACCTGCCCACCTACCTCCCTGCTTATCCAGGAGGAGCTTCAGGGGTGGCCCAGGACCCTGTCTACGAGGAAGCCCATGTGCAGGAAGGTGAAGGAGTCAGGGCTCCACTACAGCTTCCTTTCAGAGCTGCCTCAGAGCTGGGCTTCCAGTGGCTTCCAAGCCCCCAGACAGTAAGGGGAAGATTTCATTTTGGTAAGAAACATCCAGGCTCAGGCTCTGTGCTCCCCTCTGAGGGTAACAGAACTTCCAAACCAGCAAAAGCTTTGTTCCTTCGGGGGTTTTATGCAGAACTGAAATCCAGGTCTTCCCCTGCTTGACTTACCTTGTTTGGCAGAACCCTCCTGACTGGTCACAGAGCAAATTAGTAAACCCAAAGATGTATTGGTAAATATGTGGTGCTGTTTTAATGTTTCACAAATTCCTCTAGGTTTTGTCCCGTGGTCTGTGCTGAACATAGTAAGTGTGGATGTCATGTGTCTGCGTGCCACCATCTTCCATTAGGATGGATTATAAGGGATAAAGAACTTTATTCCCCATTAGAAAACTGCTCCTGTTTCCATTAGACTCTTATATTCCCCTCCCCACCCAATATGCCAACATGTTTAGGACATCTCTTGAAGTCCATTTACTCCACTGCTGCCCTCTTATCCACCTGGAGTACCTCAGTACATCAAAGAACTTTTCACAATATGGACATATTGGAAGGAATTTGTAGAGCAATTTCACCAGGACTTTGCCACCTGCCACCCCTCCATGAAACCAACTCTGGAATACTCTACCCAGCACATGCATTTCCTACATACTAAAGTGAGGTTTTGCAGTTGCCACTTCACCACCACCATGTATGACAAACCAACAGAATGCTGTAGCTACCTTTGTGCCATCAGCTTTTCTACTAAGCACACCATTAGATCCGTTCTCTATTGCCAAGCTGTATGTCGCAACCTTATCTACTCTGATCCCACCAACTGGGATGCATACCTTAAAGATCTGGAGCAAGGATTTTTTCCATTCCAATACAATTCCCAAATTGTCACTACTCAAATTAATAAAGTCAGACTCATCCTCCATTCCCACTGCCTGCAGTACCAACTCTGGAATTAGGATAACAGGATGCTTCCTGTTTTTGCCTACAGTCCCCAGGTTCAGCACGTGAGACATCATTACGGATGTCTAAACCTTCCTTGAAAAGCATAATTGTCTCTAGGTAGCCACGGGGGGTGGTAAATCTGCCCTGGCTTACTGACAGCCCCCAACTGTAAAAAATCTTGCTCAAGAAACAGATTACCTAACTCTTACCCTCACTGAGGCACCAAGCATTGCAATGGACCTAAATGCCTCCTGTGCCCCCATAGCAATTCAAGCCACATTGTCACTGGACTGTTAACAAGGAGTACAACATCCAAGGGTCACCCACCTGCTACACTGCCAATGTCATATCTGCTTACAGTGCCTGGCTGGTGCTACATTGGGCAGACAGGGTGATCTTGATGGGTAAAAATGAAAGCACACCAACCTGGCATCAGCTACAGAGACACCAGGGCCCATGTCAGAACACTTTAACCTCCCTGGACTCTCTATCAAAGACCTGAGGATTTCTGTGCTCAGGAAGCAAAAAAATGTAAAAAAACCAGTTTGAACAGAAAGTTGCAGAAAAAGAAATCACCCAAGAACTGGATTGTGTTAGTATGGTTTAACCTTCATATCTTTCCATGGGGTAATTTCTTGGGCTGTGCAAATCTTTGGTTCCTGATTTGATTTGGCAGCAATTCAGCATGATTCAGTGGCCAAATCTCCAAATCCAAATTGAATCAGAGGACACTTTAAACTCTCCAAATCAAATTGGAACCCTCCGAATTGATTCAAAGAGATTCAGAAAGATTCAGCGATCAGACATAGATACAGGTTTAAATGTTTTTCTACATATCTCTATGTAGCAGGCGGCTCTGGAATGCTGCAATGCTGGGGCGCATGGAGCTTCCCACAGAAGCACAGGGTGGGGGGTCCCCAGTCTATGGCTGAATTGCTGACTCTCCAAGTCAGCATCGAATCTTCAGATTCAGGTTTGGCCAAATCAAATCAGGGACAGTGATCTGAATCAACGAATCAAATCACTGTCCCTGATTCAGGCTGAATCCAAACTGAATAGGGTCCACTTCACACACCCCTAGCAATTTCCTACCCCAGACACATATTTTGTGCAGTATCTTAAACTTAATTAATTCTATTTTTTTTTCTTTTTAGGACATTGTCACTGGCACTGCAGTGCACGATAGCCCCAAAGAACAGCCAGCTTACAAGAATGATTTGCTCTCTGTAGATGAAAAACTGAAAAACAAGGTAACGTGTTACCCCAGGTGTGAATGTGTTTTTCCATATGGGGTAATAATGGCAAAACTCCACCTTACCTGACTCTTTCATAACATACAAGCTAGTTTGCCCTGCGTTTGTTGGAAATGAGGACAAGGAGCAAAGGGACAGCAGAAAAGTAGTAGAACAGCATCATACTGCAATACAGCATACACTATGGAGTCCCCTTCAATGGTAAGGGCTTGACCACCAATGACCCTTTTACGGGCTCTCAATAAACCCCTGCATGGGTGGTTTCCAAACAGCATCCACCCACATTTGGCTTGTCTGTAAAGGGTAGGTGCTGGCCTCTGGCTTCTGTGCCCAGAAGGAGAAAGTGCTGCCTGCGCTGCCACAGGGCAATGTGGAATTGGTTCTGTGACAGCATAGGTGGACAGGCTTGTCTTTGATTGTTATTTATACGCATTCAGTGGTAATAATTTTTATCTTTTTTTTCTGCAGTCCAGGATGAGAAGGCAAGTGCATACTCAGTGCTGAAGCCTATCTTGCACAGGTAACTGGGGATGACAGTGACACATCCACTGATGAAATCTAATTCCAAGGCAGTGAGCAGGAGTTGGTATCACAAGCAGAAGTGATGCCAAGACTTTCAGTGGGAAAGGGAAGAGAACCAGCCCTGGGGTGCTGTGGAAGACTGAGGAGAGCTATAGCATGTCATGGAGCAGAACCACTGCCACCGCCCCCAGAAAACATTGCAGATGATGACACAGTTAGAGGAAGGAATGGCAGAGTGTGGGGAAAATGTCCACAGTTAATACATCATCGGAGAACAGTCAATGACATAGTCCATGAAACTGCTGGGCCAACAAGAGAAAGTAATAAAGACACAGTGGTATAAATGCTCCACCTTTTTCTCTCACAGGATATGCTGACTCTTATCAGAAGACAAGCAAACAGAGAGTAAGAAAGAAGATTCAGGGAGTGGAATGATAGCCATCCTGAAAATAGAAAGAAGCCTACATTGGCCTCCTACTGCTGAGTGGTCTATACCACGGTGGTCAAGAGGCACTGAAGGAGTTGTGGGAACAACGCACTGGGTGTCCTTGCTTCCGTGCCACCATGAGTTTAAAATTATTCTATCAAATCACCAACTACCTGAGATTTGACAATAAACTGACATGTGAGGAAAGGGGAGCTGTGGACAAGCTTTCTGCCTTCAGAGATATTTGAACACAATTGTGGAGCACTCAGAAAATTGTATATTCCAGGAATACACCTGGCGGTTGATGAACAGCTCATTGCATTCAGGGGTCACTGTCCATTCAGACAGTATATGCCCAGCAAGTCTGCCAAATATGGCTTGAAAATTTGGTGGGGCTGTGATGCAGCAACATCATCCTCCCTGTCTGAAGAAATCTACCTGGGCAAGCAACCAGAAGCTCCACGCCAAGGTAATCTTGGTATCCAGGTCACTGAAAAATGTGTTCATCCCTGTTTAATAAAACATCCCTGGTACAAGACAGCAAGGAAAATTGTGGGTGAAAGTTTCTTCACAAGTACTGCCCTGGCAGAAACACTGCTACAGCAGGACTTGACCTATGTGGGTACGATTCAGAAAAAACAAGGCTGATCTGCCAAACTAAATGAAAGCAAATCGAAGAAGGGAAACTTTTTCATCCATTTTTGTATCTTAGTTAGTTACTCTGTAAGGTGCGTATCTGCCCTGCATTCTGCCTGACTTCAGGCAAGCACACAGCTTGCTACCTCTCTCTGAAAATAGTAGCACAAGGATTTAAAACTGAAATGCAGCACTGTGGGTTCCTTGGAATTAAAAGTTTTCCTCAATTTACATTTTTTCTTGTTTTTAAATGTCATTCAGGTGTGTCTGAGCTATACCAACCACCCTAGAAAAGAATTATTTTAGGAAAAAAAATATTTTTGTGTTCTTTAAATATCTTGCTTCATCCAAAATAAAATGTATCCCACTTTGGATTCTCCAAGAATTACAGAAAGGATTTCAAACTACCAAAACTTATTTTCTTGATTTTTCAGATTTCCCTGCAGATCAAATACTCCCTGTCTTTCTCCAAAATGATTAGTTAGACTCCCTCCATCCACTGCTAAGACAGAGAAATTGAGTCGCTGGACATATGAAAAGTTTTGACAGAGGACCGACCAGGAAACCCTCAGTATAAGAAGATCTAATTTCACACATTAGCCAGGGTGGAATAAAGACCTCAACAGAGTTAGAGAAACATGGAACAAGGGCAGAAAGTTTCTGTTCTCTCTGCTCCTCTGGGATCCTGGAGTTTTTACAGACCTTAGTAACGTTGTCTACATTTTGAATCCATGCTCACTTGAAAAATTCTGCCCCCAAAACTCCTATCTACACTCCTGCTGCTCTCTCACTTACTTCTGCCTTGGCAAATTTTACTGCCATTCACTACACTTCTCTCCTTGCTCATCTAGTTCATTCCCCACCTAGAAACTTCACCACTTCCCACCTGAAGCCTTTGATCTGCATGGCATTTCTGTTACGGGTTACCTTGGGAGTTATGAAAGAAAATATACACCCCCTTGGCCAACTGGTCTCTCAGGTGAGAGTTATCTGTACCACAGCTGTGAAGGCACCCTGAGCAAAGAAAACATCTCCTCTTCACATTAGTAGAGATATTTTGTGTCATCAAAATTTCTTAACTGACCTGTTCATATTTAACTGACCTGTACATATTTAACCCCTACTTGTCTGTACATGTTTACAGAAAATCATAGGTCAAGCTGGGATCCTATTGCACACTTACCTTGAGCACCGTAGACCCTGGCAGTGATCAGGAAAAGCAGGCACAGTGTCATGATCCCAAGCACCAGGGGAATTGGTGACCACAGGAGAGATGGCTGGGTGGGCTCGATCACAGAAAAGGAGAAAAAGGAATTGAAAAGAGATGAGAAGGGAAGGCTTCCCACCTGAGAGGAGAGGTTGGGCTGGAGTGTTGGAGCTTTTCCAAACTAAAAGAATCATCATCCTCCATAAGGCAGAGAAGCAAACTGCCCAAAACTGGCCAGGCACTGGGTCAAGAGGCCTACAAGAATATTAAAGGCAGCAGTGTGTGCACAAGTCCAGGAAAGCTAGGAGATGCATTTCCTTTCTTCCAGGTATCCACGGGCAGGTTTCACACCTGAGTTTGACACATAACATGGCCTGAACCTAAGATAAGTATTTCAGGAATAAAACCTGCACAAGTATGAAGTGTTTTGGGTGCAAAACATAGGCGTATTATGAGCAGTACTGGAGTGTGTGGATTCAAGAATGTACAGAGTATAAAGGGTGGTAGTGGCCAGACTCATGCTTCACAACACGGCGTAGCTGCTGCAGCCATGCCCATCACCTACAGGAGCCCCCTCTGAGACCCAAAAGAAAGAGCAACAGCACTGAGGGAGGGCAGGAGGGTTTCTTGTTTGTTTTTACTGGCTCTGAGGTGGAAGAGAGGAATCAGAAAGGCTGAGCTTAAATCCAAGCTGAATGCACATTATTGTCCCACAGCCCCTCTCTGTCACACGCTGTACCTCTGCACTTGACATGGGAGGGGGTCTGTCTCTGGTGCCCTGGAGGAGTTCACATTTGCACGTCTGACATAGTGTCCTCCTGCTCATGCATTTCCAGTGGGTTCCAGCAGAGACGATTCATACATGACTGAAATGCATTCAGGGGTGGGATGTGAGAAGGAACTGGTACGTCTAGGAGTGACTCAGACACAGCAAGTGCAGCCACGTGGTGCTACAGCTGAGAAGAAATGGTTACTTGTCCTGAGAGAATGATCGTGGTTTCCAAACACGTTGCCATTGCAAGTCTGAGCAAAAGGGATAAAGATTTCAAATAATATTGCAAAATAAAGAGTGGAAGAGAAAAAGAGAGAGACAGAGAGAGAGAGAAATTCCCTCTTGAAATGGCAGCATCCTTTACAATCTCATTGGATACAGGAGACCCAAGATCTCTCAGAATATTCCTAACTGGCTGTCCCAAGGCCCCAGAATTGAAGTTCTCAGAAACCATTGCCTTGGCAGTGGCAGGTTACTGCATCACTGCTGAATAATGCAGCCAGCTGTGGCATCCAGGGTAATGGTTTCTTAGATAAGAAGCCAGTAAAGGACTAAGACCAAGCTCAGTAATTTCACCCTTTACCTTCTGTTGTTTCATAGACTCATAGAAAATTAGGGTTAGAAGGGGCCTCAGAAGGTCATCTAGTCCAAACCCAGCTCAAGGCATGACCATTCCCATCTAGATCATTCCAGCCAGGGCTTTGTCAAGCCAAGCCTTAAAAACCTCCAAGGATGGAGAGTCCATCACCTCCCTAGGTAACCCACTCCAGTGCTTCACCACCCTCCTAATGAGAAAGTTTTTCCTAATATCCACCTTAAAACCCTCTTGCTGCAACTTGAGACGGTTGCTCCTTGTTCTGTCATCTGCCACCACTGAGAGCAGTCTAGCTCTGTCCTCCTTGGAACCACCCTTCAGGCACTTAAAGGCTGCTATCGATTCCCCTCACAGTCTTCTCTTCAGCAGGCCAAATAAACCGAGTTCCCTCAGCCTCTCTTCAGTAGTCATTTCCCCAGCCCCTGAATCATTTTCACTGCCCTTTTCTGGACTCTCTCCAACCTGTTCACATCCTTTCTATTGTGGGGGCCCCCAAACTAGACACAATACCCCAGATGTTGCATCACCAGAGCAGAATCGAATGGACCAATAGCTTCTCTGAATCTGCTGGCACTGCTCCTTCCAATGTGGCCCTGTCTGCTATTAGTCTTCTTGCTTCCTCCTGCTGTCCCAGCACAAGACCCCAGCCTTTCTAGAGATATAGCCCAGGCAGTCGTCCCTCCAGCTGAACATGACTGCCTCCCCACCGCAGCTCCTCAGAACAGACTTAGACTGTATTATAACACAAATCCCTCCTCCTCCTTTCAGAGAAGAACAGCTGAATCCTGCCTCCAGCCCTGCTCTCATAAAGCCACAACAGCCCTGCCTGGACCCAGTGGAAAGCGTACCTGCATGTGTATCCACAGAGATGAGTGTTAAAGAACACAACTCAAGAGCGGCACATCCAACTGGCTAGTGTGTGCTGCGTGTGAGTGCAAGTTTGTGCAGGGAGAGGAGCTCAGAGGCCGTGTGTGACATGGGGTTTTCTGTCACCTCACCCTGCTCGAAGGGGCCTAGCGCTCCCAGGACAGGAAGATTGACTGACTCTCCTCTGTTCCAATAAAACTGCTCAGGAAGTCTTTCCTTCTGCCATGAAATGTGCTGCTCTTGCACACACAGTTAAACACATTACCCTATAGCACACATAGCAAAGTCACCTGGACTGGCTGAGGGACAGCCAAGGGAGTGTGGATGGGAATGCAGCCCAGGCCATGGGCAGCTGTGACAAACAGACAAGTGTCTAAAGAGGAGTGTGAGAAACAGGTACCCAGTGGCAAGCTCTGCTTTTCTCTAAAAAACTTAGGACCCTATTTCAGGTGGCTTGGATAGGATTTTCAATGCAGGCTAATAGACTTTAGTACCCACTGTCCATGCCTTTTCACAGGAATCAGTGGATTCTGGGAACCTATTTGTCTTGGGGGCTCTGAGAACCCAGGCCTTCCTTGAAGCATGAGAGAAAGGTCTGGGTAGAAAAACAAGATCCATGGGACATTCCCTGCTCAGCACTTGTGAAGGTCTCTCGCCGCCTGTACACAGGAAACATGGTAGACTTTGTATACCTAGTCTTCCAAAAGGCTTTTGATCTAGTATCCCATGATATCCTTCTGGGAAAAATGCAAGATTGTGGGCTCAGCTATTTGAAGGTTCAGTGGGTGGGAAACTGGCTACAGGGTAGGACCCAGAGAGCTCTCATGAACAGATCTGTGGCGTCCTAGTGCAAAGTGGCCAGTGGTGTTCCTCAGGGGTCTGTGCTTGGACCGGTGCTTTTCAACATCTTTATCAATGATTTGGATAGGGGAGTGAAAAGGTCACTGGCCAAGTTTGCGGATGACACCAACTTATGGGGCAGTGTGGTCACACCAGAAGATAGGTTGCAGATACAGGCGGACATGGACAGGCTCGAGAGTTGGGCAGACCGGAACCAGATACAGTTTAACACTTCCAAGTGTAAGGTGCTCCAACTGGGGGCAAACAACCCTCAGCACATATACAGGCTTGGTGGTGACACTTTGACTTGCACCACAGCCAAAAGGGACTTGGGGTTAGTGATTGACCATCATATGTCAGTGTGATGCCGTGGCCAGCAGGACAAACAACACTCTGGCATGCATTAACCGATGCATCTCATGTAAAACTAAGGAAGTGATACTCCTGCTGTACTCAGCACTGGTGAGACCGCAGTTGAAGTACTGTGTTCAGTTCTGGGTGCCACACTTCAATAAGGATGTGGAAAAACTTGAGAGGGTCCAGAAAAGAGCCACCTATATGATCAGGGACTTGCAAGGCAAGCCATACAAGGATAGGCTGATGGACCTGGGCCTCTTTAGCCTAAAGAAGAGAAGGTTGAGAAGGGACATGATAGCAGCTTACCGTTATATCAGAAGAGTGCATCAGGAGCTCGGTGAACAACTAATTGTTCACTAGGGCACCCCCGGGGAAGACCAGAACCAATGGATACAAACCCTGGAAGGCTGCTTCAGGCTTAATACCAGGAAAAACTCCTTTACAGTCAGGGTGTCCAGACTAGGGCTGGGGTGAGATTGCATGTGGTTCATTCAGGGGGAGGATCCCCACCATTGTGCACACTTGCAGGAAGTGGGTAATGGAGGGGCACATGCCCTCCAAATTTTTGCATGGAGCAGGGGAAGATGAAGGCTGTCTGCTGTGAGCTTGGGGCTCCTTGCCCTGCTGCCCTTTACCTGGGGCTGCCTCAGCAGAGCGGGACACAGAGGATTGATGCTGCTGTTGGGATCACCATGCCAGGTGCGCCACCATGGCGAGGTTCATAGATTCATAGATTCATAGATGTTAGCATCAGAAGGGACCTCAATAGATCATCGAGTCCAACCCCCTGCATAG
>NW_005843392.1:23601-23871 GCF_000455745.1 Alligator sinensis | reverse complement strand
CCAGCTGGATGCTTATCTAACCTCCTCTTGAAGACCCCCAGGGTAGGGGAGAGCACCACCTCCCTTGGGAGCCCATTCCAGACTTTGGCCACTCGAACTGTGAAGAAATTCTTCCTAATGTCCAGTCTAAATCTGCTCTCTGCTAGCTTATGGCCATTATTTCTTGTAACCCCCAGGGGCGCCTTGGTGAGTAAAGCCTCACCAATTCCCTTCTGTGCCCCCGTGATGAACTTATAGGCAGCCACAAGGTCACCTCTCAACCTTCTCTTG
>NW_005843392.1:22852-23526 GCF_000455745.1 Alligator sinensis | reverse complement strand
CGAGTGGCCCTTCTCTGGACCCTCTCCAGGTTATCTGCATCCTTCTTGAAGTGCGGTGCCCAAAATTGCATGCAGTATTCCAACTGCAGTCTGACCAGCGCCCGATAGAGGGGAAGTATCACCTCCTTGGTTCTGTTCGTCATGCATCTGCTGATGCACGATAAAGTGCCATTAGCTTTTCTGATGGCTTCGTCACACTGACAACTCTTGTTCATTATCACCTCCTTGGATCTGTTCGTCATGCATCTGCTGATGCACGATAAAGTGCCATTATCTTTTCTGATGGCTTCGTCACACTGACAACTCTTGTTCATTATCACCTCCTTGGATCTGTTCGTCATGCATCTGCTGATGCACGATAAAGTGCCATTATCTTTTCTGATGGCTTCGTCACACTGACAACTCTTGTTCATTATCACCTCCTTGGATCTGTTCGTCATGCATCTGCTGATGCACGATAAAGTGCCATTATCTTTTCTGATGGCTTCGTCACACTGACAACTCTTGTTCATTATCACCTCCTTGGATCTGTTCGTCATGCATCTGCTGATGCACGATAAAGTGCCATTATCTTTTCTGATGGCTTCGTCACACTGACAACTCTTGTTCATTATCACCTCCTTGGATCTGTTCGTCATGCATCTGCTGATGCACGATAAAGTGCCATTAGCTTT
>NW_005843392.1:17860-21601 GCF_000455745.1 Alligator sinensis | reverse complement strand
AGAGCTGCCTCAGGAGCCCCAAATCTAGTTCTTCCCCTTGGTGTGGGGGTCTGTAGCAGACCCCTACCACCAAATCCCTTTCTGCTTGACCTCCATGTAACCTAACCCACAATCCTTCTACTTTCTCCTCCTCCGATTCCGTTTTGATAAGGGTCGATGTATATCGCTCATTGACATAGAGTGCCACCCCTCCCCCTCTCTTTCCCACTCTATCCTTTCTGTACAGCTTATAACCCTCAATGTGTACCGCCCAGTCGTGGGAAGAATCCCACCAGGTTTCTATTAGCCCTACTAAGTCGTAAGTGTTTTCTGCAAGCAGGAGTGCTAGTTCATCCTGCTTGCTCCCCATGCTCCTAGCATTAGTGTATAGGCACTTCAGCCCTGTGACTGGCACCTTTGTTGCCCCCCGGCTCTGATGCCCAAAGGGCCCCTTATTGCTTACCTGCTTATTGCTTACCTGTGGTGTACTGCTGGCCCCCCCTCCCCACAACAAGCCTAGTTTAAACCCGCTAGAGGAGATCTGCCAACCTAGAAGAGAACACACGCTTACCTTTGGGGGACAGGTGAAGCCCATTCCAACTGAGAATGTCTCTCGTCGTGATGTGCGGGTCATTGTCAAGGACAATCTGAAGTTAAGAACTTTTGAAGGGTGAGGGGATGATGTGGCCTGAATATCTGGTTTGGGGATGGAGGTATTCTCGTCGTGATGTGCGGGTCATTGTCAAGGACAATCTGAAGTTAAGAACTTTTGAAGGGTGAGGGGATGATGTGGCCTGAATATCTGGTTTGGGGATGGAGGTATAATCACCCATATTAGAAAATGCTGACTTCAGGATTTTGACTTGGTGCTCTCAGGCTTCTCCTCCAGCTCCCAACCCCACTGTTATGCTTACTGTGATGGGAACAGGCTGGGGAAAGTTGGTCTCTCCATCCGGGATGAGAATATTTTTATTCTCTTTTCTCCTCTCATTATTATGCCACCAAAGCAGCAGCAGTGTCACCACCAGCAGCACCAATAGCATCCTGGGCACCAAGCCCGCACTTTGGACGCTGAGGGGAGGGACAGTGTCTGACCGTGATCTAAATCCTCCCCATTCTCCCACACAGACAGTGACTCTCCCTTCTGTACCGCACATCCAGGGCTGAGAAGGATCTCTCTCTGCCTAACTCAGCTGCTGCACAGCACAAGAGATGGGATGTGCTCCTACTCCAGGAGACCTGGTCACTGCTGTTTGCTCAGCAACATGTATCTTCCCAGTCCCTGATGGAGAGATCTAGATGACACAGGCCAGAGACCATTGTTGGCATCTGCAGGAGGATACTGAAACTTAGTCCCCCGATCCTCTTTCTCTGATACTCCCAAACTGGAGACACTCCAGGGGTCCCTTCAGGGTATGGACCTCCCCATGGCCTGGTCAGACCTGGTGAGATTCCTGTAGCAACTGGAGGACATGGAGACAAAGGCTCTGCAAAATGGCACCATTCCATTTTCATTTGCATTTATATGGAACAGTGTTTCCTTTTCAATTTAATTTCAATTTGAACCTGCTGTTCCATTTCTTTTTGTAGAAACAGCTTCACTGTTTCAACGCTGTTTCGACATTTTGCCCATATGCTATAATGGGGAAGCTCAAAACAGCCTATAACTTTGTCATTTCTGGCCTGATTTGGATAAAACTTGCAGTAATGGTAGCTCCTTCTGAGGGCATGAAGTGTGCCAGGTTTCATGGAGATAGGTGCAGGGGATTCAGGGAAACTGCACCTTAAATCTTTAAAGCAAAAAACTTATGTCACGTGTATATGTTAAGCCGCAGCAGGGTCAAAACTGCAGGGATAGTAGCCCGTATGGAGGCAATGAAGCCTGCCAGCTGTCAAAGACATAAATGCAGGTGATTGGGAGAAACTGTACCTCAAGCTGCTGACAAGCAAAACTCGTGACCTGGCTGACACTGTGTGTGTTACGGAGCAGCAAGGTGAAAACTGCCGGCCTGATAGCCACTGCTGAGGCCATGAAGCCTGCCAGCTGTCAAGGAGATCAGTGCAGGGGTGTTCTGTGGCCTGCACCCCTATCTGCTGACAGGGAAAACTTGTGACATGGATGGATGACACTGTGTTTTTTAAGGTACGCCCTAGCCTACAACAAGGCAGAATGGAGGGCAGTTCAAACAATGCTGCTTTTATGCAGTTTTTCCATCCCTCCCCCAGAGCACTTACTTTACTTTCTGTTTCCCTGCAGGCAAGCCCAACTTGAGCTTTGAGACTCAAAACATTTAGAAAATTTTGAAACATTTTGACTTGCCTCATTTCATTTTCAGGCTGTTTCAAAGCCCTTCATTTCATTTGGATTTGCTGTTTCCAGCTCGAAACAAGTCGAAACAGCATTGAAAAAAACTGCCTGAAAAATTTCTCACAGCCCTAGTGTTACCACCTCTGACCATTGGACCATGTCTCTGCCTTTGCCCTTAGTGGGTGTTTATCCACTGATGAATCTCAGGCAATGATGTATCAGAATGCAAATGACCTGTAAGGGAGGTGGAGGCTTGGCCAGGGCATCTCTGACATCATAATGTGCAGCGATGACCTGGTGCTGGGTAACCAGGGACAACCGATGCCCCCAACTGCGAGTCTGTCATCCTCCCACCCAAGACTGGTCCCACGAGAGCTGCTCTGGGAGCAACAGGGGCTGCAGAGTGGGAGACAATGAGATGTCTCATGGAGATGTGCGGGTGCTGGAGCTCCTACTGGGGGACCTGCCGCAGAAGAGGTGGTGAATGCCAGGCTCGGCTGGGGGCACCAAGGGAGGGAAGGAGTCAGTCTCACCAGATGGAGAGGCATGCAGCAGGAGGCACGAGTGGCTGATGCTTTGTCTCATCTTCTCTAGGAAATATGCCTGCCCATCCTTCCCCTCTACACTCTACACATGAGGAGGCCATCTTTGCCCCGTCTAGCTTTTAACACAACCACCTGTCTGTCCCTCCATCCCCTTTCCCAAATGCCTGATTTTATATCCTTGGTCCTCATCCACCCCTTGCTTGACCACCATAAACCATTGTGCTCACCTGTCTTCTTCAGACATTTCCAGTCCCTCCTCTCATGCCTTTGCCTGTCCCTCATCTCACCTCCTCTGACATCCCAAACCCAAACTCCACACCTGCTCCCTGATCTCTGATGTCCTGGCAGGTGTTCATGACTGGAATGAGGACCCTGATTGGATCCCGTGTCACCTGCACACTGATTGGAGCTCTCCCTGCTGTGTCAGCAGAGTGGCAGAGGAAGATGTGCACATCTGTGTCATGGATTTGGAGCCCAGGGACCTCAAACGCCTGTGGCTCTATGATGGATCCTGCCTCTTCAGTCAGCAGGCCAGGCTGGATGTGAACTGGGGCATCTTGGAAGTGAACGGTCTGGTTCACAGAGGTAAGGAGGAAGGCGAGCTGCTCAGGGATGTGGCGCAGCTGGACAAAGTGGAGACCAACCCCAGAAAAGACTGCAAGCTCCTTGAAAACCTTTTGATGCCTAAAGACGACAGGAGCCAGGACCAGAAGGAAGGAGACCAGAAGGACTGGTGGGAATATTTGAATGCTCGCGGTGCACGGGCCAAGTCCCGGAGGACTGGAAAAGGGCCAGTGTGGTCCCCATTTTCAAGAAGGGGAGGAAGGAGGACCCGGGCAACTATAGGCCAGTCAGTCTCACCTCCATCCTTGGCAAAGTCTTTGAAAAAATTATCAAGGCTCACATTTG
>NW_005843392.1:3395-16740 GCF_000455745.1 Alligator sinensis | reverse complement strand
ACTCTTTCCTGCCTATGCAGGGGGTTGGACTCGATGATCTATTGAGGTCCCTTCCGACCCTGACATCTATGAATCTATGAGAACATCCTGTGTTGCTGTGTCTTGTACACCAGGATGAGTTTGATAAGGACTTAGGGTGCTCTACAATAAGGCTGGTCAGGTCACCAGATGTTGAAAGCATCATCTAAAAAGGAAGTTTCCTCCAGCCGTGAGGAGAGACCTAAAAGTAAAGGCCTTCACTCACAGTCCCTATTTTGCTTTGCAGGTGGGTGTGTGAGGGTGCCCTACACAGGAGGCTTTCCAGGTCCTGTATTCAAGGGTGGTTTACCCAGGAATATGAGCAGCCTGCAGTTTGGAAAATTCAGTGGAACTTGGACACCTGGGGAGCTGGGCTCAGGAAGGAGGAAAGCCTGTGGGCCTAAAGGAGCCAATAGGCAAAAAGGAGCAGAGAAGTGAGCCTCTGGTAGGTGACCAGAGCACTGGCAGCATCTCTCAGGCCAGGCCTGGCACTGACAGTGTTGAGTCCCCTGTACATGAGCACGTAGCCCACCCAGGCTCACAGTCTCTGTATAATTGCAGACCACTCATGGTCTTTTGATACCATTGCTCTCAGGCATCACTCAGAGGGGCAGACAAACCAGAGGTGGTGGTCCTCACTGTCAGCAACCTCTAAGTACAGTGGCCACAACTTCCAGGGAGGCTGTGCCTTTGAAGAACCTGGGGCCTTTAACCATTCAGCACAGCCTCTGAGCACATGCTGTCACCCAACAGCTGTTCTCTTGAGTGGTCAAAGCTGACTCTCCACTTTCCTATATAAACCCTTGACTTCGAACGTGCAGAGGAGAGGGTTTATGCATTATATAGCAAATTACTTAAATTTGATCTAAATGCCAGCTGAGGATTCGCCCTGCATCCTACTGTTACTAGCAAGTGGGCTCACCTAGTGTCTTCATTTTTATGTTCTTCATTCCCAGATTCATGCCCAGCGTTACCAGAAATTCCTAGGCATTTCAGTTCTCAGGCTACAGTTTTGTATCCTGTCCACTTTACCTCTGCCCCTTGAGAAGACCTTGGCTCTAGGGTGTCTCAGCTTATGTCTGTGCATTCATTTACCACGGGGACCTTCTGCATCAAACCCAGGGCTCTGCCTGTTCTGAAACCCAATGTTTCACTTCATTCACAGGGACTATAACAAGGCTCCTTAGTTCCAGTTTCTCTTGGACTTGCCCCTTCAAGATAACATCACCCTTTCATAGAGGTGAGTTCCCCACCAGGATTGCTGGGCTTCCCTCAAAGTAGTCATTTCTCCTCCAGATTTTCTACAATACTGTCAGACAGAGCATGCCCCTGAGCACCAGACTCCTGCTTATCAGTCACAAGCGCTTCCTGGGTCTCTAAGGAAAGAGCCCAGTTCTGTGCTTCAACTTTTCAAGACACAGCCCCTCTGTGGCCTTCTCCGTTGCTGTCTGGGCTGCCCTCCTGGTACACAGTGTCAGCATCATTGCTGGGCGCTCCCTGGCTTCTGCTGCTGCTGGCTGCAAACTCCTGTAGCAAAATAGCTCTCCCTCCTGCAGCTGGGACTGTTTTCCAAGGCTGGACAGAATTTGGGTCTGCATGGCTCCACACCCTGTGCAGTTCTTGCCTCTTGCAAATCCCAGCAGTTTGTTTATGGTTTCTCTCCTGAGTTTTTCACTCTCTGGTGTCTGCTTTCCAAGCTCTTCTACCTCCTGTCATTCTGCCCAGTGCCCCTGCACTTCCCTTTTCTTCCAGAAATGCTCATTCTCTCCTCAGCAATGTCTGCAGCTGGACACAGCCTGGCAGCTCTTTCCAAGACTGGCCCCATGTTTCCCACCAGCTGTTTCTGTTGTTTGGATGTTTGAATCTCTCCAATCTCTTACAGCAGAGTCAGCCCAAGCGCTATAATTCCCAGCCTGACTCACGCATTGTTCAGCAGTCAAAAATCCTTTCAGGACTTCCTTTTCTTTGCATCCTCCCAGGGACCTGATAGCAATCACAAAATAGCTTCTTTGGGTCTGTCTTGAAACCAAGCCACTATTTAGGGAGGAAAAAGCCAGGCTTGTAAACTTCCCAGGAAATTTCAACATCCCCAGAGAGTTTAAATGCTTGAGGAGCTTTTAATGGATATTTCATCCTTGTGATCCCATTCTCCCTCCCTCGTCTCCTATCTCTCCTTGCAAATCTGTTCTTTTTCAAACATCCTCTCCTATTGCCCTGTGAGGTCTGGGTTATCAAGAGTGAGGACAAAGTGTAGAAGAGGATTATAGTCCAGTCTACCCAGACGGTCTACCTGGATTTTTCCTTTTCCCTGGTCACCCTGGGCCAGGACTTTGTGACTCAGAAGTCAAAGACACCTCCCAGCTGCATGAAGGCATTATGTCATTAAGTGCCTTAGTGAAGACTCAGGACTGAAATGTGGGCACTAGTGCAGGTCAGTTGAGAGGGGCTTTTCCTCTTTGGGCAGCACTTTATTGATGTGATGTGGTCCTCCTGCCCATTAGAAGAGAACTAGAAAAAGCTGCTGGTAATCAAAGTCCCCAAACCCCAATATTAGTTGGGGATGGAAGTTGGAGCAGGTCTCTGGATCCCACCTGCTTTTCAGGTAAGCATGGGTGTAAACAGCAGAAGGCCGCTCCATGAATTACAGTGACCTTAGCTGCTTCTTTCAGCTGCTGGCCTCACCAAGACATAACTTCCTGGGCTGTCTGCATTGCTTTGGGGGAACCACAGTTGGAAAAGAGGAGGTAACTATAAGAGAGCTCCCTGCACAAGGACCTGAAGGGAGGGAGCTCCAGAGCCTGGAGAGATGCCCAGAAGAAAAGAGACTGTCAAGGACTCAGGTTAAGGATTTGAGACGGTGCACTGACTAACACCGACCCCTGAGAGACATCTACAGAACCCGACTAGGTGAGGATCAGCCTGGGCATCTCCCCTCCTGCCAGTCTGTGACATGCTCCAGACTGTGAATCCTAACATTAGGTTGCATTACATATGACCCATAGAGGACCATGGGGAAGGGAGCTGTAGGGCCTGGAGTCACCTGAGATTAGCAAGGCTTCAGGAGTTTTCTAATTTGGAGGGCAGGGAAAGTGTCCTACATTCCTTATGCCACCGGTGCCCACTCTGTCAGGGGGAGAAGGGAGTATCCTGCTCTAAAAACCTCACCCCTTGCCCCTTTTTAAAAACCTGTCACCCCCTTTCTTAACGCCTAGTAACTTAATATGCCTCCCAGGGTCCACAGGCAAGTTTCCCTGTGATTGGCTGTCGAGGGCTCTGATGTCACAGTGGCGTTGCACAGGTGTCAGCTGGCCTGGGCTACTGAGTCACAAAGCTGAACAGTTACCAGGGGACCTGGCTACCAAATACTATTGCTTTCCTTGGGACCTGATTACATGTGGTTCACCCTCCACCTGAGCCTGGTGTCAGGCAGGAGGATGCCAAAGTGCAGGTGGAAGGGAGGGAGCTGGAGTTTCACCAGGGGTGGCCTCACCTGCTGCTTTTTGTGAATGAGGAGGTAAGTTGCAGGTTGGGCCTGGACTGGAGGGGAGTGGAGGGGCAGTAAGGGGAGGTGAGGAGCCTGCCTCAGTGGCCTGACAGCATATCAGAAGTGATTGGTGGGGAAGGCCAAGGCACAGACTGAAACTTAATTTCCATTGATCTTTCATAAATTAGAGGCAGGCACTTCTCAGGCACTGTGTGTCAGGCTATACCTGCCTTTAAACTGATGAGGTAGTCGCAGTCCTGGTGGGGCGTTGCTAGGCATGTTGGATCAGGAAGGCCGCTCTCCCACCTGAGCCCTTTTGCTGTAGCTGAAGAGTGTTGGTGACAAGCCTCCAATCCAGACCCTGACTTCCTTGGGCAACTGGCCTGAGGTGCACCTTTGAAACTACAGGTTTTCCCCCCAGGCCCTGGGCTCCCTGCCCATAGTCCAGAACTGTTAACCCAAATCAATAGTATAGGTAAATGGAAAAGGTTGCACTTATCTGTCCTTCTTGCTTATGGTCCCCACCATCTGCTCCCCACATGGTAGGTCCAGCGTCCCCACCCCAGCAGCCCAGGTCTGGGGATGTCCTGCTCAGCGAGGGGAAGCCTGCCTGCCTGATCCTCACCCACAGTCCCATGCAGCCATTCCTAGATGCTTTTAGCTTCCCGTTCTGCAGGGGCAGGCCCTTCAACCCTGTCTGGGCAGCCAGGCTTCCAACCACCAGCAACTGGGGGCATACCCCGAGCTGAGGCTATCTATTAGGGCTGTGCAAAACAGCACCGTTCTGTTTCAACTTGCATTTCGACCTTCCAATAGAACAGTATTTTGTTTAGGGGAAACTGCACCTCATAGTCTTGAAAGGCAAAAACTCATGCCACGTGTTTGTGTTAAGTCACAGTGGGGTCAAAACTGCAGGCATGCTCGCCCCTGCTGAGGCCATGAAACCTGCCAGCTGTCAAGGAGATAGGTGCAGGGGGAGTCTGGGTTCTGGGTCCCTGCACCCCTAGCTGCTGACATGGAAAACTTGTGTCATGGGTGCTTGTCCAACTCTATCTGTCTTTGGGCACTGAGGGGGCAGTGGGGAAACTACTGCAGGCCTGGCTGCTAGGCCCTGCTGCAGCCACAAAGCCTGCCAGCTGTCAAGGAGATAGGTGCAGGGGGAGTCTGGGTTCTGGGTCCCTGCACCCCTAGCTGCTGACATGGAAAACTTGTGTCATGGGTGCTTGTCCAACTCTATCTGTCTTTGGGCACTGAGGGGGCAGTGGGGAAACTACTGCAGGCCTGGCTGCTAGGCCCTGCTGCAGCCACAAAGCCTGCCAGCTGTCAAGGAGATAGGTGCAGGGGGAGTCTGGGTTCTGGGTCCCTGCACCCCTAGCTGCTGACATGGAAAACTTGTGTCATGGGTGCTTGTCCAACTCTATCTGTCTTTGGGCACTGAGGGGGCAGTGGGGAAACTACTGCAGGCCTGGCTGCTAGGCCCTGCTGCAGCCACAAAGCCTGCCAGCTGTCAAGGAGATAGGTGCAGGGGTTCTGGGGTCCTGCACCTCTGGTTGCTAAGGGGCAAAACTCACTAACTGGCCCCAAGGCAGAAAGCAGGGCTGTTCAAACAATGCTGCTTTTATGCAGTATTTCTTTGCCTGCCCCAGAGCCCTGGGATTGGAAGGGACCCCAGGGAAGGATGACAGTCACTGGCCAGCTACACAGTCAATAATAATGAGAACACTCCTTCCCCCAGCTTCCCCTCTCTTCCCCCTTCGTCTCCTTACTTAATTTGTGTTGTCCTGCAGGCAAACCCAGCTTGAGCTTCAAAACTCAAAACGTTTCAAAGATTTGCCTCATTGAACTTTCTTTTGCATGTCCATTGCTTTATCTGGCTGCTTGCTTACCTTGGGCCATTTGTTATTTCCCCCATGCCAATGCTCTTGCAGTCTCTAGCCTCTCTAGCACATGCACTACTGTGCTTCATGCCAACCCTTCCTGTTGTTCCCAACCTTCCTAGAGCAAATCCAGAATTTCTTGTGGGTGGTGGCCATACAATAGGTCAAATGGGGCCTTGCAAGCCGGGTGAAAGCCTGGTGACAAAATGGAGGGCTTCTCGGTACGCGAACATTAGTGGTCCCAATAGCTTATCTCAGCTGTGTATGCCTTGTCCAGCAACCTTTATTGAGTGTCCATTTGGAGTGGCCAACCTGTCCATTTAGGGTATTAAATGGTTGTTCAAAGCTGCTGGATTCTTAACATGCCTTCTTCATACACCAGCTTGGATCCATCTTCCCACGGCCGCTCTACCGTGAACTGTCTTCTCTCCAGCTCCTGCTGTCAATCCATGTTGTCCTCCCCCATGCAGGTCAGTCTTCCAAAACTCATGCTTAGCTGGGATTCACTGAAGAGACCCTCTGCCTCAGGCTTACGCTGGGGGATCTTTTGCTGAACAAGCATGCTCAGCAATTCCCACAGGCAGGGCCAAACCCGGCCTAACAACACTGGGTGAGCTAAGTGCCTGGCTAGGCATGCTAGCACTTGGTGGTCATGCCTTTCAACCGTTAGCTGTACCCAGGACCTTTCCTAGGTCTGGTGCCATAAGGTAGATCATCAGGAGCTGGTCTGCGCCCATGGAATCTGCTTCCTGCACCAACTCTTTCATAATAATGCCCATGTGGAGCCAGTTTCTACTAAGGCAGCCCCCGACTGTCCTTCAAGCCAGGTCTCGACTGTTATCTGGAAGCCTTCTATTGAGCGCCACGTCCTCCCTGGGCATGGCCAATCACCAAATCCACACTTCGTCTCTACTACAGGGGTGGGCTCTTATCCATGGGCAGGATATTTTCCCCAAATGGTCTCCAAGGTTCCCCCTGTATCTCCTTGGGGACAATTTTGGGCATAGTGCCTAGACAGCCCACACTGGAAGCAGGGATGGCCCACAATGGTCTGGGGTAGCAGCAGCACTGCCTTGCCCTGGGGAGAAGGTATTCTTGTTTTTTCAGACCCCAGGTTCATTGCCCCTTGTTTTGTGGTGAGGTCACGCCCAGTCACCATGAAATCCTCTACGAACTTCAGGACCTCCTGTACTGACCTGAGCTGATACCACTGTACCCATGACTTGACACCCCTCTTCAAGTCCCAACCAAACTAATCCAAAACTATGATCACCATCACTTCTCCTGAATCTCTGTCTTGAGACAGCAACCACCATCATGCCTCATCCTGGAGCAAATTAACTAACCACCGGGGACTCCACAAGCTCTAGGTTTTCTTGCAGCTAAGTCTTTGGCGATGGAGCTCCTCAGGTACCTGAAGCTGGTGGAGAATAGCTTGCTTCACCTGCACAACCATTCACTTTAAGGCCTCTGAGAAAAACTCTGTATTATCATCCTGGCATTCCTGAGTGTCCCAGATTGGCCGCTGAGGCACTTGTACTCCACTCCCTGCCTGCAACATGGCCTCTACTCTCCTCCATGACCTCCCTCAGTTGCTTGGTGGGCTGCACCTGCAGCTGCACTAGGCCAGCCATGTTGTTTGGTCTGTTTGGCCACTGCCATCTGCTGCTGCTACAACACCTGCTCCATGTCTGCAGCCAAGACCCAACTCTAGCCACCCCTGAGCAGCAGCACCCTCAGTTAAAATCCATGTCATGGCGCCATTTGTGAACCACCGAGATAGCTGCATTCCCAGAGAGGCCTTCCTGGGTATGTTAGGTTGGCTGTGCCATCTGCCCCTCTGACCCCTTTTACTCTAGCTGAAGAGGGTTGGCCAAGGACCCACCAATCCAGACCCTAGACTCCCTGGGGAGCCATCCTGAATTACACCCCTGAGCTACAGGCTTACTCTCTAGGCCCTGGGCTCCCTGCCCAGAGTCCACAACTATTAAACTCAAGTCAGTAATAAAGGTCAATGAAAATGTATGCACATACCTGTTCTTGTTGCTTATGGTCCCCACATGGTTGGTCTGGTGCTTCCCCCAGTGTCCAGGTCAGGGTGTCAGCTGGCTGCAGGTTCCTGCTAGGTGAGGGAAAGCCTTCCTGCTCCGACCCATCAGCCTCATGCATCGCTGGGGCCATTCATCCAGCTGTGGCTGTCTGTTGCAGCTGCCCCCAGCACACAGGCTTCCAGCTGAACTGTGTGGGCACAGCATGGCTGCATCTGTTTTAGAGAGAGAGAGGGGATGCTGTCCCAGGCTGGAGATGGCTCATCCTGCACTGATGGGGCTGGACCCCACTACACTGACTATATTTCCATCCATCCACCCACCTAACCACCTCTTTTCATTCTTCCTAATCTCTTATCCATCTGCCTATTTCAGCTTCTCCCTGTCTGCAGTTATGTGAACACTTTCAGCTGTTCGTCCCTTCTGTCACATACCTGACTACACCACTGACATAGGTCCTATTTCCTCTGTCTTTCCTGAATCTCTAACCTAGCGTCTCATCTCAGCACAAGCCTGACTTAGATGTTAAAACCTGCTCAGTAGCATGGCTTGTGTTTTTTTTCCATCTCTTCTGGTTTGTCTTGATAGCAGCAACAGACTATTGCTATTTAGAGGCTGTTGGTACGTATGGGTATGGTCAGTTTAGCCTTTAACTGACCCAAAGCTGATCAGAGATTTCCACAAATTCTCAGTTTTGGTCCCACATTAGATAATACCTGCTTGACACCCCTCCTGAAGCAGCCCAGGTGTTTTGTCTCCTAAGCCCACTGAAACAAAAATGCCCAGGGTCTCTCTCAAGACTAAGCAAGCTGAAGGTGAACTCATGGTCTTCTTCCTGTGGCACTCCTAGGCATGTAGCCCCTCCTGGATAATTTTCTACATTCACTAGGGTTTTTCTCAGGACCCTGGTCTGTGTGTTTTCAGCCCTTCCTAAGGCCCTTAACCAAGGCATCTCTTAGTGATACCCTCTGTACCCTGGCAGAAGAGACATTAGTGCCTGGGACATTGCTGCTCCCTGCCAGTGGGGCCCAGCACATATCTGGATGTGCCTTATCCAGTATTCTCACACCCCCTTGCCCACCAGAGAGCTGCCTGGGCAACAGACCACCTTGGTGGGCCCCTGGCCTACTTGGATCTCCTAAAAGTGTCTCCATGCTCTGAAACTTGGTTGCGGACCCTCCTACCTCTTCTTGCTTGTTCCTGTTCTCAATAGTTCTTGTTCTTTCTTGGATGTCTCACCCTGGATAAACTGCTTGCCTTGATCTTAACTCATCTTGCCCATCGTCCTGCAAGCCAGGACCAGAAATGACACTTGGTTTTGATCTTGTCTTCCACTCCATTGAATTCCCTACCAAACACGTCCCTCTCAGACTGACCCCCTGAGCCCCATGCTCCGCTTACATCAGGAAGCCCTGGCTGCTGCACTAAGATGTACTGATCCAGCACACAGCATGCATAGAGAAGGGACCTGCACATGTGAAATAACCAGATGAACATGTCAGACCCCTTTGGCAGGATCTTTTATGGAATTTTATAGTGACATCTGTGGGTCTCAATCCCGTGGACTGCGCTGAGAGCTCATGCTCTGAATCCACACGGTGTGGTCTGCAGAAAAGAAAACCATGAGTGCACCTTACATCAGGATCTGGGGGAACAGCTGTTCACCAGAGCACCCCATGGGATGACAAGGTCAAATGGTCATAAACTTCTCTAAAACTGTTTCAGGCTGGACATAAGGAAGACCTTTACTGTCCAAGTCCCCAAGACCTGAAACAGACTGCCTCCAGAGGTAGTGCAAGCACTTACTCTGGACTCCTTAAAGAGAGAACTGGGTGTATATCTTGCTGGGAACCTGTGACCCCAGCTGACTTCCTGCCCTTGGGTCAGGGGGCTGAATTCGATGATCTTCCAAGATCCCTTCCAGCCTTAGTGTCTATGAAATCTATGAAACCTATGAAATCTATGTAAGGACTCAGCCCCCCACAGTGCCAGGTAGGATCCATAGGACACACTGGTTCTCTCCCCTTCCAAAGGGCCTCAGGGCTTGACAGGCCTGAATTAATGGCTGAAGGCCTAAATGTAATCATAATCATTCATGACCCTGGGTCCAAGCCTTTGACTTGTTCAAGGCCTTTTCCCCAGGTCAGCACATCGCCAGCACTGGGACCAGCAGTGCCCTAGGTACTGAGCCCTCATTTGGACATGAAGGGATGGATAATGTCTGACTGGGAATAGAGCCCCTCTCAATGCAGGGGTTCAGGAGGAACTCCTTCTGTCCCAATGAACTGCTGCGAAGTGTATGGGATGAGAGGTACCCCCTGCCAAGGAGACGGTCACTGCTGTTTTCTCAGTAACATGCATTTCCTCAGGCCCAATGGGGAGACCAGGATGACGCAGGGTAGAGGCCATCGCAGACAACAAGTGCCCTCATTCCTTTTCCAATGGCACTTCTGACCAGGGATATCCCATGGGTCACTTTGGAGCATGTGTGATGGGCTCACTGCTTTTGCCTTGCAAGCCAGGCTTGGAGAAGGACAATTTGGATTGATGGAACATTTCCACCAATCAGGTAACAGCTGGAAGGGGCTTGCCCCACCCCTGCTCAGAAGGGGCGGGATGCAAGGAGGCCCTGAACCTTCCCAGCATGCTGAGCACACTGCACAGATGACTGTGAGGGACTCAAGAAGAGTGGAGCCAATAAAAGCTGGGGATCTCTCCCCCAGTGGGCAATAGGCGCAAGGCTCCTGAAGCCACCACTGGAGGAACAGCCTTGGGAGCAGTGAGAGACTGCTCAGGCCCATCATGGTGCGTGGTTCAGTTCATGGAGCTCAGGCATTGGGAGCTGCAAGCGGTGGCTCGAGGCTGCAACCCTGGCAGGGCCAGCAGGCCTCACAGTGTGTGGGGCAGTGCATAGGGCAAGGGCCTTGGGGCTGCAGTGAGGTGGCTCAGGCCCCATCTCCCAGCAAGTGGCCAGGTCCCGCGGTGCACAGGGTGTTTCATGGTCCCAAGCATTGGGAACGAGGGAGCAGAAGAGGCTGCTTGAGTTATACACCCAGCATGAGGATGGTAAGCCAGAGCCTGAAGGGCCTGGCCTGTGCTAAGAGAGCCCTCAGTGCCAAAGCCAGGGGACGATAAAATGGTAGTGCTGCAGTGTGAGGCCCAGGAGCCAGCAGCAGTGGTGCAGCAGCTGAGAGGAGCTGAGCCCTTGGTGCCCAGAGCAGGGCACAGGGTGGAGAGGAGCCCAGCAGTGCAAGATTTGCCTGGGGAGGCACTCCAGCAGAGGAGACCCCATTGAGCTGCACCCTGACTGCCACCACCTGAGGGAGCATCATTGGGCCCTTGGGTCCCACAGGGGAAAGACATTTGAGGAGGCCAAACCCAGAGAAGAGGCTGGGTGAGCAGCCTCTCCCCCCCTAGTCAAGGCCCTAATGGGAGGGGCACCTGGTGCTTCCTGGACACACACCCCATTGGACCCCATTGGAAGGAGGACTATCTCTTGCCATGGGTCAGGGACTATATTAAGTAATAGATGTTCTTAAGATTGTTCATGTTTGCACCTTATATTTTTTAATTGAAATGTTGTATTGTGGTGTTTGTAAATAGTGTTATTTAGGGTTTGACCTTGCTTATTGGTTAATGTTCACTGTGTAGTTTTATGCTTATGTATATTATAACTCAGTAAGTTGTATATAGTTAAGAATTTTGGGCTTGGGCTAACTCTATAAAGAAAAGAGGGATCCACTCGAAATTCTGGCATCCCTTTCACAGCACTGCTTCCTGCCTATCCATCCCATTCAATTAAGAATAAGGCACACCCTTTGGTTACACATGGACCACGTCCTTTTTTTCCATCAGACCCAGCAAGTTGTGCACACCCATTCCTGACCACCTTACCCCCATTACTCATGCACAGGGACAAACAGGTGGTGGGAGATGGTTTATTTTCAGAATGAAGTTGACATTTCTGTAGAAAGTAAAATATATGGGGTCTCCCCAGGGGAGCTCTAGAAAGGCCTGCCCTCAGGGCTCCTGCAGTTCACAGGTCCCACAGCCAGAGGATGTGATATAGTCTCTTCTCTTATCCCTGCAAATAGCATCACAAGAATCCAGGCTCTTTGCTGGTGGATCCTTTTCATTTCTGCACTCCCACACCCACCTGACTCCTGCAGCCATCTCCCCCATCACTATCCAGTACACCATCTCTCTGCTGGATTGATCCATTAAATATTCACCTGCTAGATCCTTCATCTTTTCAAAAATATAGAATTGAGTTTCTTTACACCTGACTATGCTAGCTGCCCTGCCTTGGACAAATGCACAAGTGGTGGTGTTCAAATGTGCATGCCTCGGAGCTAAATCCTGGAATACAAAGTCATTGTGATTCCAGTGTAGGTCCCTCCACCTGAGCTCAGTTCACCAGGACACATGACTGGGAGTTCTCTTCCTTGGGTGTATTGGAAGTGGGGGACACTGAGGCCACAGCCTAACAGAAGAGGGACAGAGATGCTCAAGGCTAAATCTGGTGGAGGAGAGTCTCCCAGCACAGGACCCTTGCTCGCACAGTCATAGCACATAGTACAAAGCAGGGTGTGGCCAACCTGCACAGCAGCATAAAGGGATCTTGGAGACCCCAAGATGAATATGAGCTGTCAATGGGACGAAGTAATCAGTAAAAGTAACCGCACTCTATCATGCGTTAGCAAGTGCATCATGGACAGGTCCAGGGCGGTGATACTTCCCCTCTATGTGGCATTGGTCAAGCCACAGTTGGAGTACTGCATCCAGTTCTGGGCGCTGCACTTCAAGAGGGATGTGGATAACCTTGAGAGGGTCCAGAGGAGGGCCACTCGTACGGTTAGGGGCCCTCAGGTAAGGCCCTATGAAGACGTGGATCAGGACTAGGGGACCTGGATCTCTTCAGTCTTTGCAAGAGAAGGCTGGGAGGGGATCTTGTAGCCGTTTACAAATTTATCGGGGAGCAGCAAGAAATAGGAGATGTTCTGTTTACCAGAGCACCCCTTGGAGTAACTAGGAATAATGGCCACAAACTGATGGAGAGCAGATTTAGGTTGGACATCAGGAAGAACTTCTTTACTGTAAGGGTTGCCAAAATCTGGAATGGACTTCCAAGGGAGGTGGTGTTCTCCCCTACCTTGGAGGTCTTTAAGAGGACGCTAGACATGCACCTGGCTGGGGTTGTCTGACCTCAGAGCTCTTTCCTGCTCAGGGCAGCAGGTCGGATTCGATGATCTGCTAAGGTCCCTTTTAACCCAAACATCTATGAATGTATGAATCCATGAACCTTGTGTACAGGCTAATCTTCTCTTCAGAAAAAAATGAATCTCCAGAAATTCCTCCAGGAATCAAACCTGTAGAATGGAGGTTTTCTCCTCCCTTTCCTACAACAAAGTACTGTACCCAGAGGTGTCTCTAGTCCCCACAGTCCCATGTACAATGCACAGACTGCACAAGTGCAGACACTAGCCATTAGATACATTTCTGTATCATGTGACTCTCCAGTGTATCCTACACCTGCAGTCCACTACAATTCCCTTTTCCCACTGATCAATCTCCCAGGTCCCTCATAGATCTAACACTACCAACACTTGAGACATCTCAAATGTCTGCTCTTTCTTGTGGTGGGTTGGTCTGGGCAAGGACACATGGGTCCAGCCTGCAAAAACCCAGCATTAAGATCTGGGGCCCCTTGAACCCCAGAAAGAGCTGGGGGAATGGTCAGAGAGCTGAGGAATTGAACTTGGGGCTGGGGAATCAACCCAGGAGCTGGGGAATTGAGCCGGCAGCTGGGGAATTGAGCCAGGGGCTGGGGGAATGTTCAGGTCCCTGAACATTTCCCCAGCTCCCCGATCTTTCCCCTAGCTCTCTGGTTGCTTCCCCCAGCTCTTCCTGGGGGTTGT
>NW_005843392.1:0-3385 GCF_000455745.1 Alligator sinensis | reverse complement strand
AAGACCAGCGGCCTGCTGCGGCCAGCAGGGGATGGCGGTGGCTCTGGGCTATTTCCCCAGCTGACAGCAGCAGCCTGCTGAAACTGGCACATAGATCTGGGCACTGCAGCCCCTGGAAAGAGCTGGGGGAATGATCAGAGAGCTGGGGAATTGAACTGGGAACTGCGGCTGAGAGGTGGAGCCACCCCAGCTGCCAGACAGCATGCGCTACCCTGCCAAACTGTGCTGTACCTGCGCCATGGGGCAGCAGCTGCATGGGTTCCAGGTGGGGGGGCAGTCCCTACTGCCCACTGCGGTGTGGGGGTGTTTTGCCACAAGCCCTCAGAAGCCCCAATCAACGCTGCTGCAGTCGGTGATTTCAGGGTTTGTTTGCTTTTTTTGAAGCTCCACACACCGGCTGCAGAGCACGTAGCTGACAAGACGATGCTGCTGCTGGCTGCGGCAGTGCCAGCACCAGAATCTGCCTGGTGCAGCCTGCACCAAGCACCAGGAACAACCCAGTGCTGGCGCTAGCCCCAGCCAGCAGCAGCAGCCTGCACTCACCCTGCATGCAGATCCAGGGGCCTATGCCCTGCACCCTGAGAGGACTGTGGGGCTGTGCTAGACTCCTCCCAGGCAGAGCAGGGCCCTGGATCTGCGTGTGGGATGACAGCAGGCTGCCGCTGCTGACAAGTGATGTTAGTTTTGCTCTGAACACTTTGAGGTACAGTTTCACAAAAAAAACCTGCACATATAAGGTTAAAACTTGGCAAGCTGCATGCCCTCATAAGGGGCTACATTCCCTGCTATTTTCATCTTAATCAGGCATTAAATGACAGTTATAGGTATTTTTGTGATTCTAGATTATTGCCTATAAGCGAAACATTGAAACGCGGCACCTACCTCTGTATATAGGTTGCACCCACATCCATTTATCCCAAACTCCAACCCACCAGCTTCTCCCTTCGTCTCTCTTATCTGTCCATCTCGCTATCTCTTTAAACATTTATCTAAACTATCTGGGCAGTGGCACCTATACTCCCATCTCCAGTGTTTCACACTACCTGATACATACCTGTAGCCACAGCTCACCACTGTCTGTCCATTATTTAATCTCTTGTCTAACTGATCTATTCTGGCGGCATTGATGACTAGACTGGAAGTCACAATGTGTTCTCCTAAGAATTAGCCTTTGGGTCTCAGTTCACTGTGAAGGAAAGGAGACGACATGTTAAACAGTAGGACTTAGGAAGACAAACAAGTGTGGTGGGCATGCCGATCCCTGCTAGCACACAGGGCTCAGAGAAGAACACGGATTATTGGTGGAATGTTTTCACCAATCAGGTAACAGCAGGGAAGGAGCTTGCCCCGCCCCTAGCCGAACCAGGCAGAGCGGGTAGGGAGGGCAAGGAGTGTTCAGACCTAATTGAAGCCTGCGCTTACAGGTCCATCACATTTTACGGGGGCAGAGTTCCTGGAGGGAATAAAAGGAGCAGCATGCCCTGCATGCAGCAGATGTGTTGAGGGATGGAGTGAAGAACAGGCAGTGAAGAGCTGGGGAAGAGCTACCAGTGGGTAGAAGCTGTAGCCCAGAAGTCTTTGGTTGATTGTGGCACCAGTGTCATCATGAAGGCTTCAGTTTCCATGATCATAGTCCGCTCTTTGGTGAGAGAGGTTATGGTCTGCTGGGGAGAGACAGCCCCCACCTCACTGCTAGGGAGGAGGCTCTTCTCAGTCAGACTGGCTGACCTGCTCGACTGAGTTTTAAACTAAGCCTGGATACAGGAGCAAGAGACAGAAAGAAACTTTCAACCCTGTGGACCAGTGGTCAAAGTGGCCAGTAGGAAAGCACTCCCAATTCTGGGAGAGTGAAGTATGGCTGTTGACTTCCTAGGCTTGCAGCTGCCACTTGCATTCCTCAAAGCAAAGGATGCAAAGCAAGATACTTTGATGGGCACCAACTTTGTAAAGACATTCCAGGTGACCATGAACTTTGTAGACTGCTCTTGTTCCTTTATGGGAAGATATTTCCCCCTGTTTCTTTTTATGACTGGGTCACAAAATGCTTACACACAGGAGTCAAGGTAAATGTCATCTACCTAGACTTTAAGAAGACCTTTGATATGGTATCGCCTTCTGTTCTAGTAAATAAACTGACAGGCCACAATGTAGATGATTGCACAGTCAGATGGGTGGCAAATTGGATGAGGGGTCATGCCCAGACAGTGGTGGTGGATGGTTCAATATTGAAATGGAAAGATGTGGACAGTGGAGTCCCATAGGATTAGTCCTTGGACCGGTGCTATTCAATGTCTTCATCAGTGACTTGGATGAGGGCATGGAGAGCACCCTGTCCAAATTTGCAGATGATACTAAATTATGGGGCATAGTTAACACACCAGAGGGTAGGGAATGGATCCTGGTGGATCTGGACAGGTTGGAAAATTGGACAGATCAATATAGGATGCAGGTCAACAAAGACAAGTGCAAAGTCCTGCACCTGGGCAAAAAGAACCACCAACACACTTACAGGCTGGGGGATGACCTTCTCAGCAGCAGAAAGGGATCCTGGAGTCACAGTTGACTCCAAGATGAACATAAGTCATCAATGTGATGAAGTGATCAACAAGGCTAACCACACTTTATCATGCACCAGCAGATGCATGATGAACACTTCCAGGGGGGTGATGCTTCTATTCTATGTGGAACTGGTCAGGCCGCAGTTGGAGTACTGCATCCAGTTTTGGGCGTCGCACTTCAAGAGGGATGTGCAGAATCTTGAGATGGTTCAGAGGAGGGCCACTCATATGGTCAGAGGCCTACAGACAAGTCCCTATGAGGAGAGACTGAGGAACCTAGATCTCTTTGGCCTTCACAAGAGAAGGCAGAGAGGTGATCTTGTGGCTGCCTATAAATTAATCAGGGGAGGGCAGCAGAGAATAGGAGACACTTTATTTACATGGGCACCCCCTGAAGTAGCTAGAAACAATGACCACAAATTGATGGAGAGCAGATTTAGGTTGGACATCAGAAAAAAATTCCTTACAGTTAGGTTTGCCAAAGTCAGGAATGGGCTTCCAAGGGAGGTAGTACTCTCCCCTTCCCTTGGGGATCTTCAAGAGGATACTGGACAAGCAGCTAGCTGGGGTCATCTGACCCAAGAACTCTTTCCTTCCCAGGGCAGGGGTTAGACTTGATGATCTACTGAGGTTCCTTCTGACCCTAACATCTATGAATCTATGAATCTGATGGCCTAGTGTGTGTATGTCAGGTGATAGTAGAAAATAATCTAATAATAGCTTCTTGAAGTGAGATGATGACCCAAACTGAAGAGATGGTCTTGTGAAGAAGATGAGGGTTTATTTCAACCCATGATCAGGGATTGGGATTCCTAGTGGGAACTGCC
>NW_005843391.1:166635-171126 GCF_000455745.1 Alligator sinensis | reverse complement strand
CTCTGGGAGGGGCATGGGCCGGGACCCTGGGATCGCTAGGCAGGACAAGGATCCTTAATGGCGGATGCCTTGCACCAGCTCCGTGCAGTGGTGGATTTGGCCAATAATGTGACTTTAGTTTGGTCACATTTCTGCCCCCATCCGAGCAGCAGCACAGGGCTCAGTATCAAGTGAAGGACGCTCCACGCTGCTACTCGGATGGGGGCAGGAAGCCCCTTCCCCACCTCTGCTCCCCAAGTCCTGCAAATGCCTCTTGTTCTTGGGCAAGGAACACGACCAGGTGTCCGGGCTCATCTCTCCCCACCTTCGTCCCTCTCCTCCGCGAGAGCTGCAATCGAAGCCAGGCATCCAAGCTGCCTGCTCTCGCCCGCTCTCACCCGCAAACCTCGCTCCCTCCCAGAACGGAAACACAACCCAGGTGTCTGGGCTCTGAGTCCTGCCACCTGCCGTGAGCCCATTCCCTTCTCGGTGAGATCTCTCACCCCAGCCCCTGCCAGTCTAACCAGTGCCTACCTCTGCCCCATGCTGGGGAGGGGACCAAGGTGTCCGGGCACCACCCCCGCCCTCCTTTACAGTGCCAGGGCCTGGAGGAGGCAGGTGATGCTGTGGTTAGTGCTGAGTTTCTGGGGCATCTGCTCCAGTCCCCGCTGGGCTGCAAGACATGGGGCCATGGTGCTGCGGCTGGGGCTGGTGTATCTGGTGCTGTCGATCCCCATCTCACCGAGTTTTGAAACCCCCAGGATGGAGCTTGTATGAGTGATCCTGCTGGGTCTGGCCAGGCTTGTGCTGGACTTTGTTTTCAGCTGCTTAAACTGCTGCAAACCGAGGATGGGCTTTCGCTACCTGACAGTAACTAGGCCCATCCACAAACCGCACCAAAATACCCTCCTCATTTTCTAGAGCTGGATCACAAGCGCAGAAATCAAATGGATCCTGTTTTCCTGGTGTAATTTGTGGTAGTTGGCACCCATTAACGGCTCCACTTGGTGTCTCCCCTCCTTCCACCGGCCGTGCAGTTAGGGCATAAGGGACAAGGCACGGCTGTGGGACCTTTTGTACAGTCACATTTTGGTTAGTAGAGCCACGGGCCACTTGGCCAGTCAAGGATTAGAAACCTTGCCTTCACTGATTTTGCCCGACAAAACATATTTGATGGGAGTGCAGCTTGCTTGCAAGACCCCAGGAGCGGCCAATTAAGTATTCCCAGTGCTGTGAGGCCCAAACTAGGGCAAGGACTTCCTTTTCACAGGGGTGAATGCTTGTTCAGCTTGGCTCGGTATTCGTGACACATAGGTATAAGCCTTAGCCCAGCGCCGTGACCTGTAAAGCACAGCGCCTAAGCTGTCCTCTGAGCCAGCTAAACGTAACTCAGAAGGTAACTCTGGTCTAGGACAGGCCAGTGCAGGGGCTTGCATCAGGGCATGCTGCAAGTTGTTAAAAGCATTTTGCAGAGCAGGGCCCTACTCCCACAGCTGACCTGTTTTTGGTAGGTGATATAGCGGAGCAGCTTTTTCAGCTTAAATCTCAATAAAGTCACATGAAAAGCCTGTCAGGGCCGAATGAGCGGAGGGTTATTAAGTCAGTAGGAGCTGGAAGTTTGCACAGAAGTTCAATTCTTTGCTTCTCAGAGGCACAGCCCTCTACCCCTAATTCAATGCCTTGATGTTTAACTTGTTGCTGCTCCAGTGACGCCTTTCATGGGCTGATCTGAACTCCAAAGTCCCATGTAACGGTCAGAGCTGTCTGAGTGCGGTCCGGACACTGTTCGCTGGGGGCAGCTGCATTAAAAATATCATCTACGTACAGGATAACATGATCTCGGTCAGCAACAGGAAGTGGGTTTCAAATTTTAGTGACATGTTTGTGGCCGATGGCTGGTGTGTCATGAAACCCTCGAGAGACTCAGGTAAATGTGTCCTGCCAATCCATAAAGTGAAGGCAAACTTGGACCCACCGAATGCCGCAGGGGTTGGTTAAAGGTGCCACGGTAGCCTTGCCATTAAATCCTTCTCAAGTTTGTGTTTTGGGGCCTTTTGGCCGGGAAGTTTGGAGGCCCTCACAACTAATGATGGGGATGGATGCATCAGTGTCTAATAGCATTGTTTGCTGCCCCAGTGACCCGTGAGGTGGTGTTTCTTCCCAGAACACCTTAACCTCTGGCCTACCCCACTGATCAAAAGTTGCAGGTCCAATTCCTGCAGGGTTTGGACCAAGGACACTGGGCAGTCCTAATATGACTGGTCACGATGGTTATGGGCTTCCCTCTCATGAGAACTGTGGCCCTTGTCTTCCTCTTCCTGATGGCGTGGCAGTCGGCTAAGCAGCTCTGATGTGGGAAGCCCATCACTAGCCTCCCGGGGCTCACACCTCAACAACTGTCTCCTTACCTCCGCCATAGCGAAGGATTAGATGGGCCAAACTTGCTCCTGTCTCCCCAGGGCGGCAGCACAGACACACGTGTTCCTTTGTTTGGCCGTCACTGTTGTAACTTTCCTCATCCCAAATTGTCCAATCCCATGGATCTGTGCCAACTATTCCTTATGTGGTGCACCAATCCCCTGGCACTGTGCCAGCCATATTCCTATAGGGAAGCTGTTGTCCCTTGCTCCCTAGGGCCCAGTCACAGCACTCACATCACCCAGGGCCACAGCACGCACTCTCTTGAATCTGGTACTTAGTTCTAGGAAGGCCTGCACTATGGCTAAAAGCCCTAGCATAACTCAGTTTGCCTTGGACAGAGTACACTTCACTCCCTGGTCCAAGTCACTGATGAAGACATTGAAGAGTATCGGTCCAAGGACCGAGCCCTGTGGGACCCCACTGCCCACACCCTTCCAGGTGAATACCAACCCATCCACCACCATTCTCTGGGTTCAGCCCTCCAGCCAATTCGCCACCCACCAGACTGTGGAATCATCCAAGTCACAGCCTCTTAACTTGTTCACCAGTATGGGGTGGGATACCGTATCGAAGGCCTTCCTGAAGTCTAAGTAAATGACGTCAACCCCTACTCCTGCCTCCAGGTGTTTTGTAACCTGGCCATAAAAAGAAACTAGATTAGTCAGGCATGATCTACCTGCTATGAACCCGTGCTGGTTTCCCCTCAGCATAATTTTTCCTGCTGGGCTCTTACATAGATGAGCCTTAATAATCTTTCAAAGACTTTGCCAAGGATGGAGGTGAGACTGATCGGCCTATAGTTGGCTGGATCCTCTTTCCTCCCCTTCTTGAAAATAGGGACCACATTGGCCCTTTTCCAGTCCTCTGGGACCTGTTCTGTGCGCCACAAGTGTTCAAATATTCTTGCCAGCGGCTGTGCAATGACGTCAGCCAGTGCCTTCAGCACCCTCGGATGGAGCTCATCCGGGCCTGCCGACTTAAAGGCATCCAGTTCTTCCAAGTGACTCTGCACCATCTCAGGGTCTACGCTTGGTAGTCTGGTGCCTTGCTGTTGTCTCTCTACAATCCCATTGGGAGACTTGTCTTGCCCCTCATTTATGAACACTGAGGCAAAGAACTCATTGAGGACTTCAGCCTTGTTCCCCCCTGTCTGTCACCAATTGCTTTTGCCCATTCAGTAGCGATCCTATTCCACCCTGGGCCTTTCTTTTCCTCCCTATGTATCTGAAAAACAAGTTCTTGTTATCCTTAACTTGGGATGCCATCCTCATCTCCATGGTAGCTTTGGCCCGTCTAACTGCCTCCCTACAACTATGAGCTGAGGAGGTATATTCCTCTTTAGTAATCCTTCCCTGTTTCCACTGCTTATATGCCCCACTTTTTGCCCTTAGGCTGCTCTGGATTTCTCTGGTCAGCCAGGGAAGCCTCTTGGCCCCTTTCCCCACTTTCCTCCACATTGGGATCGTCTCCCTCTGTGCCTGAAGGATAGTTTTCTCAAGGCACAGCCATCCTTCCTGGGCTCCCATGTCACTAAATCTCTTACTCTGCAGTGCATCATAGACTAAACGCCTGAGTTTGCTGAAGTCAGTCTTCTTAAAGTCTAGCACTTCCACCCTACTAGTTATCTTACCCACTCTATGCCTTATGACGAATGCTGTTATTTGGTGGTCACTATCCCACAGGTGACAGCTAATCTGTAGGTCCCATACCAAGTCATCCCCTGTTGCCAATACCAGGTCCAGCAAGGCATTCCCCCTAGTGGGACCATGTACCTACTGCATCAGGTGGAGGTCCTGTACACAAGATAGGAACTTGCGTGAACAGTGGGAATTTGCTGTCTGCATCTCCCAGCAGATGTCACAGTAGTTCCTGACAGGGTAGCTCCTACATGCTCCTTTTCTTATGAGGAATGCTGGGAAGGGATAGGTGGGAGGATGAGAGGACAATGAGGGCAGTGCATGGGCTGAAGCAAAACCATTGTAACTGGAGTGATATGACTTGCATAAACACAAGGCTTGCCCTGGGGGAGAGATGGCAAGTAGCAGTGAGCACAGGCAAGCTGACAAGAACCATCCCCTTTCCCCAAGGGAT
>NW_005843391.1:161518-166625 GCF_000455745.1 Alligator sinensis | reverse complement strand
GCTGAACCCTTCCTGCAGCTACTGGTGTTCAGACACAGTGATGTGCCGGGTGAATCAGAGTGCTGTGCAGAGCGTTGTCTTGAGGGGACTGGATGAAGAAGAGGATGCAAATATCCAGTGACAGTCCCCCTTAGTTTTGTCCCCAAGCAAAAGGAGAGCATGGTTGTGGATATCTTGGTCAGTACTCATTTCCTTCCAGAACGGAGCCACAGGAAGCCCGGGAGCTCATGTTTTCCCATTCACTTCCCCGGGTTTGGGTTGAGACCCAGGAAGCTCAAAGTCTGCAGGAGGAGATTCTCTAAGGAATGAGAAGCTGAAGCAGGAGCTGGGATCCCCAGCCCTGAGCCCCCAGTGACCATAGTGAGGTGAGCTCTGCCCAAAGCAGGTGGCCATCAGGCCCTTTACTAAAGATCCCCACTTTCTGGGATTAGCTCTTTTGACTTGAGATGCACCACGCAATGGGACTGGGGGTGGAGGAAAGAAAGCTTGTCAGACTCAACAGGAGGCCTCCCTGCAAGGAGTGATCAAAGGCCTTCCTGCAAGGAGTGAGGGAGAATGGACAGTAGCACCAGAGTGAGGATATAGCCATGGTGGAGCTGTTTTCCCTCCCATTGCCAAAATGAAACACAACCAGAAGTAATCCTGTGCCCCAGGCAATCAGTGGCTGGTGAGAGCGGGAGCAGCTCTCCATCCCTGGTGAAATTCATATTTAAGAACCTAAGGAAACATCTTATTTCCAACAGGCCTGAGGAGAGAGAAGCTACAAGCAGGGAGACGGGGACATGTTGGTTGCCTCTCAGGAATTTTTGGAAGTCAGTGGCATTAATTAGTGATATTAATTTTTGTAGAGCTTTGGATCATTGTCATAGTTAGCCTAAAAGTAAAAGATAGCAGGGTAGGAGACAGCATGTGAGCACATTGACACCACTGTGTAAATGAGGACACAACTGCTCCATCCCTGCCCTCCTGGTACTGCATTGTGGAGCTCAGCTGCCAGCCAACTTGCTCTGCTAAGGAGCCCAGATGGATCACCCGAGTTATGCATGCAGAGTTGACTCTGACTGGACATATACTGGGAGAATGAATTCAAAAGGTACCATGTTTTCTTACTACTCATTTGTTTTCCAGGAGGAAGCAAAGAAAGGTGCAAGCTTGGCCCAGGGCAGTCAGTGCTGCAAGTCCTGAGGGTGGGTCATTCCTTCACGGACCTGATCTGGACCTGACCTGAACTCTATTCTCCATCAGAGTCCATGTGAGTTGTGTGGGGTGGAGCATTACCAAGAGGCCCAGCACCCCTGACCCATCGGAGCCCTTCTGGGATGAGCTGTGCAGGGCTCAGCCTCAGCTGCATAGAGCAGCAAGGCTTTATTTTTAGAGAGAAAATCCCATGGGTGTGATCTCCCAAATGGTTTTGGGGGTTCCTCCATTAGGGCTCCGCCACTGAGGGTTGTGAATCAAGGTGAGGGAACCTGTGCTACAGAAAAGGTTGTCCCCGGCGCACACCTTTCCCTGCAGCACTCTCCAGTCAGCAGATAGAGTGAATGAAAGGCACACATCCTGTTACAGTCAGGAGTGTGTCTCAAAGCCCTGAGAAACCCTCCCTAAATACACAGTCAAGTTGAGTGTTCCTGTCACTTTCCCCAGTTTCCCAGGATAAGGCACATCATGGGCCCCATCCTGTGGTCCTGTGGCTAAGGACAACTCTTGCTCCCTCCTGGAGGTGAAGGGTGCTCATGTTTTCCAGGGACTTGAGTGGAATTGGGATGCTGGCCACAGTTGCTGTGTGTCCAGTTTTGCTTGGACAGTGGATGCACATTTCCATCCATGGAGAAGGGGTCAGGTGTCTTTGTGAGAGGAAAGAGTCATTTTCTATTTTGTGAAGCCCAGAGGGCTCAGTCCCTTTGGAGGCCAAGGCCAGAGGGCCCTGAGTTTCAGCCCAAAAGTGTTGAAGCCTTGGCCACAGATTCATTACTTGTAAAACTCTGCTGCTGGAAGCCCAGGAGCCCATTTTACCCAGTTGGTTTTCTTGGGCCCTGGAAAGCTCAACGTCTTGGCGGAGAGATTCTCTAAGCAACCAGAAGTCTGACCAGGGGTCTGGATTCCCAGCCTTAAGCATGGTGCCCTTTAATGGATGATCTGTGTAGGGCTCAGCCCCAGCTACCTACACCTGTGAGCCTTCAAATGCAGATGGCCATTCACATGGGTGAGATCTCCCAATGGGATCTCTGGGTTTGTGCATTAGAAGCCTGAAGTAGGGTGAGGATATAGGACCCTCCTGCTCCAGCTTTCCAGCCTTCAGCCCAGTAAGGCTCTCCTCCCATGCTCAAGGCTGTGACTGGGTAAGAACAGGTAAGGCAGCTTTGAAATACAGCTGGACCTCTGCCGCTGAAGCCAAGGAAGCCGTTTTTCCCTTTGAGCTCATTGGGCTTTGGATCCATCCAAGGGAGAGGGGAGAAGCTCAGGGTACCTTGGAAAAGAGAGCTCCCAAGGTCTTGACACCTGCCACCTAACCAAGGACCCTCCCTCCCTTTCCAGGGTATCCTCTGTAGAGCTCAGCTACTGGCCTGCTCTTCCTCCCAAGGAGCCCAGACTGATCACCCAAGGCATGCACTGAGAGTTGTGTCCACCCTGAGATGTACTGAGAGAATGAAGGCAAACAAGGCAGAAGAATTTCACTCACCACATCCTCTGCAAGTCCTTGAGCCACTGGAGTCTAGAAGAGAGAGAGAAGTTGCTTGTATTCTTACAGCTGCCTCTGCCCTGTTTTCCAGGAGGATGCAAATGAAAGCTACAAGATTGGACTTGTGCAGTCCCAGAGACAGGAGTTGAAGGTGGCTACAATCCCTCCAGCCCTGAGCTGGGAGGACCCAGGCCACCACCATTTCCCATCTGTTTTAAAGAGCTGGGATGAAGCCACAGAGAGAGGCAAAAGCTTCAGTAGTTTTGCTGGGGAGCTGTGTAGGGCTGGAGCACTGATGACATGGGTAGGATTACCAGGGTATCATCTCACCATCCCTGTTGAAATTGAATTGTCGGAGGTGGGGGGAACATCATATTTCCAATAGTCCCTTAGAACATACACCTGGGAGCCTGCAAATGTGAAGGGCAGTTGACATGGGTGAGATCTCCCTATTGGATCTCTGGGATCATCCCCTAAGAGCTGGATCATCCCCTGGGAGCTGATGTCGGACAAGCAAATAAATCCCTGCTTCTGCTGCCCCTCCCCTGCTTTCCAACCTTTAGCACGCTAGGGCTCTCCTCCTCCAATGGCTATGGCTTTCACTGGGTAAGAAGTGGTGAACGCAGCTTTGAAACCCAGCTAGACCTTTCCTGCATTCAGAGTTGATTCTGCCTTGAGATGTACCAGGAGAATGAAGGTAAGGAAGACTTGAACTCTCCATAACATCTATTAGATTTTCCAGCAGTTTGTCCTAGAAGAGAGAGAGAAGTTACCATGGCTTCCTGCAGCTGCCTCTCCCGTTTTTCAGGAGGAAGCAAAGCAAATTTCCAAACTTGGCCCAGTGCAGCCCCTGGTGCAGGAGCTGAGGATGGGGTTGATCCCTCCAGCCCTGAGCTGGGAGATCCCAGGCAAACACAACTTCCCATTGGTTTCAAAGGGCTGCGAGGAGGCCACAGATGAAGACAGAAGCTTGTGCTGCTTTGCTGGGGATTTGTGTATGGCTGAAGCAGCAGTGGGATTTTGAAGGGACCCAGCACCCGCCAGCCCTGACAGTGCCCATTACTGGATGAGCTCTGCCGGGCTCCTAAACTAAACTAGGAGCTGAAGTCCAGTGGGAATTTAGGTCCCTGCTGCTGCCCCTCCCCAGCTTTCCAGGCCTTAGCACACTAAGGGTCTCCTCCTCCGGTGCCCATGGCTGTCACTAGATAAGAAGTGGTAAACGCAGCCTTTGCCGCCAAAGCCAAGTGAGCCGTTGTTCCCTTAGAGCCCCCAGAGCTTTGGATCCCTCTGAGGGAGAGGGAAGAAGTGGAGCAAACCCCCCAGTTGAGTTCCTATCTTGTGTACAGGACCTCCACCTGACTCAGGAGGTACATGGTCCCACTAGGGGGAATGCCTTATTAGACAAGTGGAGCAAAACCCCCAGTTGGGATTTCTTTTTTTATTTATTTTAAAATGCATTCCCTCCTCTTCCCCAACCATTTATGACTTTTTCTCTCCCTCTCTATTCCCTATAGATAAGTATATGTAAGCTAAGATGTAGGATAAGCTTTAACATGTTATTTTAGGTAGTAAGTTTTATTTTTCTCTCCCCTCTTTGCAAATAAGTTCCCTGCTACTTTGATATCAATGTTGTCCCCAAAGGACAGTGAGTTCGTGCCCAGTGCGCTTGTGCCAATAAACACACAGGGGTGGAGGATCCAACTTAATCTTTATTTCTGCGCAGAAAGTGGTGCTTGGCAATCATTTGCAAAGCTAGCACACCCACCCCAGTGGGCATCAGCCTTATATAGCTACGTAACAGGTTAAACTTGCTGATGTGATGAAATGTGTAGCAAGCCCAGCAAGTAACCCCCCTTTTCCAACTCCAGCAAGTAACTCCCCCCTTTCCAACTCCCCCCGGGACCTTGCTGATACAGCTTTTCCTTCTAGTGAGGCCAGCAATTAAGCAACTAAGCAACAAGCGATCTCCCCCAGCCTAAACAACCTACTCTATGCCCTTGGTTAGATAAAATACTTTTTCAAAACATACAAAGCTGTTCCTAGGAAAAAACTAGTGAAGGTTCAGGGGTACTTATCAAATCCCCCTTTGAAGCTATGACCCTAGGAAATAGGATCATAGTCCTCAACCATCTTTCTCATCTCCAGAAATCTCTTCGCTCCCTCCCAATTGTTTTGGATCAGGTTTGGAACTGATGATTTTACAAACATCACGCGGTGAACAGGGGAAGAAATTGATTTCTTGAGTACCTCACAACACATTGGCACACACTGTACCCCACAACAGATCATCAAAAAAATACACATACTTGCCACAATTAATAGGAAAATTTGCTTAAGCCATGAAAAATTAGGAAGCCAAGAAGTAAACCATGAGAAGTCGAACCCTTCCCTTTGCTTAATGTGGGACAGAACCTTTTTTAACTTCTG